>NC_141603.1:24805810-24995431 GCF_047967505.1 Dipteris shenzhenensis | reverse complement strand
TAGGGGTCCGAGGTGGTACGACTTCTTTTCGTGAGGTCAAGGATCTCTACATCAGAATCCTCGGTGCTTGATTCACTTAGAAGATTCACCCTTGGAATATTGGGACATTCCGTGTGATAATGACCCTTCTGGTGGCACTCGTAGCACACAACATTGGCATGTTCTCTTGGAGGGCGATTGGCTTGATTTCTGATGCCCACCATCTCTAGCCGAAGATCATTCAAGGCCTTGGCTAGGTAATTGGCTCCAGGTTCTTTAGCAGGACGGGCCAGGGGAGTAGGAAGGAGGGGGGCTCGTGGGCGAGGCTAGGGAAATCTTCCAAGCAGAGGTTGAGGATATACTCCTTGTTGAGGGTAAGCATCTAAGGGAGGACCATACATTTGAGGTGGAGGCAGTGGATACATCCCTGATAAGGGGTGGGGGTATGCCCCTGAGTTAGACCCCCTAGGTTGTTGTTGCAAGAATTGAGGGGGTTGTGAAGGGACAATCGTCTTCTTTGAGCGGGGTCAGACTGAACTTTATCAAACTTTTGAGCAATCTCATGTGCTAGCACCATAGTTTCTGGATTCTCCCATTCAAGCTTGAGGCAAAATTCGTCACTTGCTCCTGCTACAAGGTAGCCTAGCACATGTTGAGTCATTCCAGCTCAAAATCCAGCATTGTCCTCTTGCGTGGTAATTAAATGGTCCAAGAGCACGGCCGCTCGATCCACATATCAACGCACCGTCTCACCTTCTGACTGCTTCAAGTTTGCCACCTGCAGGTACACATTCTCTAGCTACTCGTCTTTGCCGAAATACTCAATCATCACTGCTGTCAACCTTGGCCAGCTTTGGCGAATGTCATCGGCCTGCTTCTCATACCACACTTGAGCCGAACCCTCTAGAATGTGGGAAGAACCAACAGCCATCTATCTTCAGTAAGAAAGTTGAGAGAAACACAACGGCGCTTGAAGGCCACAAGATACTCATTTGTATTTTCTTCAACCCGTCCACAAAACATGGGAATGTCAGCCATGCTTGGAAAATGGAAAAGAGAGAGATGAAATGAGGCTTATCTATGGGCAAAAAGAGGTAGCTTGAACTAAAAATCAAGTGAAGATACATCCACAAAGCACACATAGGTAGGGTAGGGTGTGACTGGTGTATTGTGAAATACTACACGGAAAGAAACTTTAGCGTAGAATAGCTTGTAGACAATCTTAAAAGGACCAACCCTCATGATATCACATCCATCTTTACAAGTGAGGGTTAGAGACACGATGCTGCATGAGGTTGTTCATCAAGGCAAACAAGAATGCCATGACAAATGTCAACAGTTGGAGAGCTTGCACATCACCTTCAGCTTCTTCTAGTTCTTGTAATTGCCATGCTATTTCTTCAAGGGGTGTGTGGTCTAGCATCCTTCTTTTGAGCAATGTCCTTGAGGACCGTTTTGATGATCTTCCGAAGTCGGTAAACTCATATCAAATATGCCCAACACTTAGTTTCATGATGACCACAACCTTTGCATTCCTTACAAATGATCACCCTCCTTCGTGGCTTGTGGCTTTGTTGGGGCAGTGCTTCCACTCGCTTCATGCATGATTGAAGTACAAGCTTCACGTGCCAAGAAATCAACAACTATATTTTGAGCTTGAGGGATATGTTGAATTTTTACCTCTTCAAATTGTTGGCAAAGTTCCAATGCTTTTTGATGTCATGGAACCAAGCCTTTGCTCCGCACCTTCCACCTTCCACTAACTTATTCACACACGAGTTGAGAATCTCCTTACACCTCAAGTTGCTTGACGTGATGTTCTTGCGCCTTTTGTAGCGCAAAAATGAGTGCCAAGTACTTAGCTTGGTTGCAAGTACTTGCTGGTGCGGACTTGCTATAACAATACACCTCACCCCTTGGTGAAGTGAGCTTCACACCCACACCAGTAGCCTTAGTCAAAGGTTTGTATGCGCTATCAAATTGGAGGAGCCAAGATGTCATCACACTAAGACTAAAATCCAGACATCCCAAGTTTCTCGGTAGTCCAAGATAGGTAGAAGGAGAGGGTGGGGAGAATTCAATACTTAAGCAAGACGTTCAGTACCAAATAAACTTGTAATCCTTTGTTGCTAGTTTATCTTTAGACAAAAAAAATTACAACTTGAAGCTCAAAATGAGGCACAAAAGGTTGATTAGGTACAAAGGGATTCCTTGGTCGAAACATTACCAACCATAGCCGAGCCCTAGAAACCTTTGTAGTGAGTTCGAGAAGAAATCATTCAAGATGAGCTTATCCATAGGAATTAATAAGCAGATGCGTCAAATCTCCCCCCAAGCTTGGGGAGCATCCCACCCTTCGAAGAATGTCACCCTTTTAATTACCTCCGATGCAGCAAGTAGCTCGATCACCGCACAATGAGTAGAATTGAAATCAAAGTCCTCCCAATGTATCACTAGTTCTTCACCTTGAATCATCCACGGTGTATCATCCCACCCATCGTCTCCTTGAACAATGCATTGTACAATCAATTATTGAAGATCGACATGAAGATCAAGAAAGAGATATCGCCAATTGGTAGTTGTAATGAGCGGAGGACCGAGCACCAAATCGTTAAACTCATCAAAAGTGACATAAATATCCACCCTCCTCATGTGGCGTGCATCCAAGGAGTGAACTTGAAAAAGTTTAGAATCGACAATCTAGTATTAGATATGAACAGAACACATGAAATGAAGTACTTTTTCTTTTTACAACAAGAGGAAACTCCCTACAATTAGAGAGTTACAATTCATGAGATTTCACCATATAAGCAATATCATTACACTTTCATCACTTCCTATTTGTTGGCCCATTGGTAAGTCTTCTTTTTGTGAATGGGGAGGTCGGGGGTTCAATTCCCACTCCTTAATAAAAAGAGAGGAGAGGAGAGGGGAAGAGAAGAGAAGAGAAAGAGAAGGACAAGAGGAAGAGGATAGGGGCGCAAGATCTTTTACAAGAGCCCGAAAATTTTGTCCGTGCTGCACAGGTGTGCCAGAAGATGCAGGAACCCAGGAAAACAGTCGTGATCTATTTGCGACACGTAGATGCATCAGAAGACGTAGGAATTCAGAAAACAGTTGCGATTCGTGATCTGTTCACGACGTGCAGATGAGCTAGCTGTGACCAGGGGCGTGCGGATCTTGCAGATGCGCACGAGCAATTTTGCAAGCAGGATCGACCAAAAGACGCATGGCGCTGCACATAAGATGCGCAGGAACCCAGGAGATGCACAAGAATCGCATGCTAAAGGCACAGGAACCCAGAAGATGCGCAAGAACCACAAGCTAAAGGCACAGAAACTGAGAAGTTTGGCAACCGTAGAGATGAAGAACTGCGAGCAGAAGATACACAGATTGGAAGCGCAGAAGCAAAGAACTACACACCGAAGGTACTACAGGACTACACCCAGCCATAGGAGTAATAAAATTTACACCACTAGCCATGGAGATTCCAATCCCAGCAGCCACACCAGTTCTATTAACTGGAAAAGAACTCAATGCATGAGGCTAGACGCTAGGCATGGCCACGCTTGAGGGCTATGGAGGAAAAGGGAACGTGAGGGAAGAAGCATTAACATAGGTGGGGGAAAAGATTAAGAGGGGTGGGAATGAAGAGGGGGACTATGGCACAAGGGGGAAGGAAGAGGGGGAAGATGAGCATGTACATGATGGGAGGTGGAATGTAGACATGGAGACATCAAGAGAAGAGAGTCATGCTTTATTGGAAAGATGGGGGAGGAAATCAAAGTACTAGCTAGGTGGCTTTACAAGAATGAGCGTGTTCCATCAAGGAATAGCCCCCTCCTTTTATAGCCAAGAGAGGGGGTCTCTCCCAATAAATGCATCCTCCCACATGCATGGTGTGTGTGGAAGAGTGTCCATGTAGGCTAGGTGGTTACGCACTCTCAATTGTGTGCGACAACCCTTTGCCTCATTTTTCCACATACATCAACCCCCATATCCCAAGTCTAAGATACTCCCTTGGCCTCTTCCCAATTTTATAATGCATTCAAACATCTAGGAGGACAAGTGGAGGGTTGGCACAGGGAATCTTGCCACCTCATCCTGCTTTCCCATTATTTAACTTGCATTCTTGGACTTTCTACCCCCCCCCCACATGGGCCTATCCTACATGGAGGGAATAATCCAATATAATATCCATCTCCACCTATTTTATATTACTTCTCCCATGGTCCTTGGGCCATATCTCACTAAATGCAGGCATGGAAACACCTAGGTGGAGGGGTGGTGCATGGAGGACCCATGCCACCTTATCATTTTATGTTATTACTACCATGGATTATGTACAACACACCTTATGGGTCCTCTTACATGGAAGGGTGGCACATGGTCATGCCCTGCCACCTCAACCCTGGGCCTTATGCACACCATATTTTATTATACTATTGCCACACATACAAGCACACACACATATTTATGCCTTTTACTTTGGTCAAATTTATCCATAACAGTATTTGTAAGATACTTTGCAATAGATTTGAGAGGCAAGATGCACATGCCTATCCTGAGATTTGGTCGCTTAGCCATTGTTTTGTATTTCTGTACAATTGGGTTATTTATTATGTTGTATGTCAGAATGTCCAAGAGATCAATTGCCACCATGTCTCCTATACAAGTAGCATCTATTGTTGGTTTTGTCCACAACATCAATGGATTGTCCAACAACAATCTTCAGTCGAGCATGCCTTTTGCAATTGCATTCGTTGTGGACATTAATGAAATTGAGATGTCTACAATGCTAAGCAATTGCGTATGGAGCTGGTTCGGCTTTCACAATCGACATATGTAATCTGGTAACAATTGAACCACATTTGCAGAGCGCTGTGTATTTCACGAGCAATTGTGGCATGGTGTGCATGTTACGTTGATACCCAATTTCTCATAGGCATCAATGCGAATAATGTTGAACAATGTTGCCACCGTGCCTGAAATGTTGGAAAGATTTAGGATGACAGAATTCTAGTGCTTGGCTTGAATTGTTGTAGCATCGCATATTCTACAAATATCTATCGATGATAATATTGAGCTATAGTCAAACATCCATTGACTATGCGTTTGCTCGATCATGGGCCACGATGAAGAGGAGGGCCTTAGGGAGAGTTTCCTAGATATCAAATCATTTTGCTTTGCTATGGATCTCCTCTCATGGAGGGTTCTAGGATTTTTCTCGCATGTGGTTATTGCAGCTTCAAGGGAGGGAACCCATTGCTGTCATGTCACGAAATGTTTGTTCTCATTCATTGTAGCTATATCTGGAAATAGAAGTTTGAAATTATGTTATGTATATGACTAACATTTTACATTCTATAATAGGTAAACATCTTTTGAATAACTGTCGTCAAAGTTTCATGAAATAAATGCAAGCAAAGTGCATAATTTGCTGCTAGAAAATTTATGAATATTTAATTTGCGAAGCGTTGTTTCTTTTATAAGAACATCATATTCACATTACAAAATAGGTCAAAGATTGTGTGTTGTGCACCTCTCAAAAAATATATTCCATCCAACAATGAGCTCATATTGAACTTGTCCACCTTATCAAAGGTAAACAAAAACTATGAATGATTTGATGGCTTCCTAAAGGTATATAAATGCTTATAAACATGTGGTATTGATGGGAGTGCATGCATAAGAACACGAAAGTGCAGAAAAGGTGGAGTGCGAGAAGGAAAAAAAACCCATACATAATGTATGGGGAAGAGTTGGCACAACTCTCTTCGTAAATTGATAATTGTAGGGAAACGTGCCTTTTCCCCATTTAGTAAAAGTTCATCTCCAGTGTTGGAGATGTAGTGCGTAACAACGCATCAAACTTTGGATGCGTACTGCAAAAACACATAGCGTTGTAATATCATACTTATGTGCAAGGTCAGTTGTGTCACTTTGATCATCTAGTTCACTCCGCTTATTTGTGATGGGATTTACAGTATTTTCCAAGAATATATCATTTAAACATTAATTACTTTTAAGATGGCTAAGTAAAAATGGAAACTATATATTATTCTAGAACCATGCATAGAAAAACAACATCATCTAGTTTACCACGTAGGATAATGTACCCGTGCGTTTGTCTTTCAATACTGGAGTGTAGGATGTAGGATAATCTACGTGTGCATTAGTAGTTCAATGCATGCCCAACCACTCAATTTGTATTTAGCTATCCATTCTATAGGATGGCTAATTGATAATTTTGATAACAAAATACATAGGCTTATTAAAAATGCATTGGTCTCAGGTGGTTTCACATTGGGTGATTTTTTTAGAGCGTAGCCTTATATATGCAAAGTAGTGTTAAAGACTGAAATACAAGGAAAGCGTGTGTGGTTCAAAAATATAGTTCTTGCACTAACGAGGGCAAGACTAGTATGATGTGATGATGCTAAAAGCAAGAAAGCAATATTGCTATTGTAGGAAAACTTGAGTTTCAAGAAATCAATAAGGCCATGGCGTGGCCTTGGGCACATCTTTAGGGATGAGAGTACAACCTAGTATATCATGAAGACTCAATTACAAAGGCGGTGTATTTAGTAGACTTTCCAAATACAACAGGCGAAGGCATGCCAATGTGGTGGGATGAAATGCCACCCCATATCATGCTTTGCAAAGCCAAAAAATGCAGGAGATTCTATAAGGGCAAGCGCTAAGGCATATGATGAGGAACAATCACCACCATTGTCAATCAACTATAAAGCGAAGGCCCCCGGATGCCAGAAGTTGCATCTGAACTCTTATGAATATACTTGTGTCTTTGATGAAAGTAACTTAATAGACACTAAGAGAGGTAAGCTTTAGCACAAGCTCCAGAATGTGGAACCCCATCAAAAACACAGTGGAAAACTGAGGCCAAACGAGAGCCAAACTACAATCTTGGGAATCCTGTGCTTCATAGCCACTTCATGGATCCAATGTAGGAAGCTGTCAGCAGTCAAGAGGCAGGAGGGTAGGCAATGGTCCTCATGGATAAGCTTTTGCAGGAGTGTCTCGAGGAAAACACACAGCGAAAGACTTTGTCAACCACGATTCAGATGACAGTAGCATCTTTCACTGCAACTCCTGCTCCCCTTCTATAATCTAATGAAAATTTCTAGATTGCAAGCATTCATTCTAGCGAGAACAGATAATAGCATGGAAGCAAGACTAACTAAGCAACGATTACGTAGTGAGAGAAAGAGAACTCAATAGCTTGAAACTTGTGTGGCGTCATGAGCGTGGCGATGCATGGTGAGAGCTCTTAGACTCCAAGGGGAGGGTGGCGGTGATGGAGCTCAAATATTCAAGCTTCTGGATGTTGCAACAACGTGTAGCAATTGGCAAAGGATTGATACTAGTGTTATAAGAACAAAGAATGTGACAAACACTCGCGTACATTGAGCCAAAGCAGGATAGGTAGAGCAAAACAAGGAGCAACTCACTAACGAGCGGTTAGGAAAAAACTAAAGACAACAAAGGAGTACAAGTACTCATGAACACTGCCTTAAGTTTTGCCAGATGCAAACGATTGTCAAGGTGAATAGATGATGCAACCACTTGCAAATGCAAAGAGGTTTTCAAACTCTGTGTGTGTGTGTGTGTGTGTGTGTGTGTGTGTGTGTGTGTGTGTGTGTGTGTGTGTGAGAGAGAGAGAGAGAGAGAGAGAGAGAGAACTAAAATAGAAGGGAGCCAATTGGCAACAAACTGTGTGGCACACTTTTTAACAAAACTGTAAGTATAGCGCTGCCTAGAAGGTAGTGCTAACAAAGGAGACACACCAAAACCAATGCCAAAAGGAGAGAGAACCGGGTGACAACAAAGGAGACATGCCCATTGCCAGAAGACAAGAGAACCAGGTGGCAGAGGGAGACATGAATGACACAAAGTTTGAGTAGTCGGTTGAAAGAACAAGCCAGAGAGATTGCTTGAAATAACAAGCTAAAAAAACAAGCGAGTCGTTTGATAGAACCAACTACAAAGAACAAGCAAACAAAGAGAAAAAGACCTATGAGAGAGGCTGCCAACAAGAAACTAGAGGGAGGCCAATAGCCCCAAAAGGTAGAGGGAGAGAAAATAACACTAAGGAAACCATGAGATGGCACAAGGAAAAAGAGTAGAAACAGTATTAAACGGTGGCGAGTCTTTATGTTCCATAGAGGCATAAAGGGTGACTAGATCAAGAATCAATATGGCTCCAACACAATGAGTGGAGACAGAGTGGCAATGAATGCATAATAAGATGCTGCTATTATAGCCAGTTGAAGAGTTTATTGACAAAACTGTTGGTGAAATCACATTTCACAGAGCTTGTTGGATCGACGGGTAGGAGATGCACTTTTCATTTCAGGAAGTGGTATTAGATTTCTACGATAGAACATTTGGTTTGTTTTGTTCTTAAAGAGCTTGTGGTTCATAGATAAATTACTCGATTTGTTTGCTCTCAAAGAGTTTGTCTCATCCTTAGTGCTAAAGATATGGTCAAGAATAGAGGGAAGTCTCCCATACACATGAATGTAGACTTTGCTAGTTTCTTTATGCACGTCAATGTACAACTACTCTTTGAGGCTACCATGCTCTTCTTCAATGAGACATAAAATTCTCATCGACCATGTCAACGTTCGAACTATAGCACTTTGCTTGCAAAAGCTTTGCATAAAAGCTTTGTAAAAGAAGTTGAAGTGTAGCTGAACATAAAGAAAGGTAAAAGCAGCTATAGACAACAAGAAAAAGTGGAACCATACCTCAAAATTTGTAAGCTATCAACCTCAAAAAGAAACGATTCACTGAGACATTATTTTTTGCATAGTCACTTGCATTGTTTTTGGAGGCTCGTCGTTTTTAGAGATGTTTACTTGGCTTGGTTGCTTATTTTAAACAAGAGACGATCTGACAGGAGAGATGATCTGATTTTTTACAACTAACCAAGTGGCTACCTAGGATTTGAGAAGTGGAAAGAACGGTGTAGAGCTGGCCAAGTAAACACAATCAAAGCATGGAAGGTATTTGAGCTAAGTAATGTAGCTCAAATACTTGACCTCAAAACCAATATTTACAACACAAATATGGGCAAGGGAGTTTCATTGCAAGACTAAATCATGAAGGTGAAAGTACTTAGAAACCAATTTGCAATAGTTAGTAAGAAAACTGCAAGATTAGTGTCGGGCATGCTTCCTTGAAGCTACAAAGGATTGGTGATGAGACAACCATGATTACATCAATACCAGTTAATTTCAAAGAACTGGTATTTTTGCTCTTGTAGCAAGAAGCTCAAGAGAAGAAACATGGTGAATCTGGAGATAAAGCCTTCTTGGCAAAAGAGAATAACCATAGGGAGACCCAACAAACAACTCAGATGAGGGTTCAAGTTCTAAAAAGGTTAGATCTTATAGGAGGCACAAATTGTTCTTCAAATATGGCAAACAAGGACATTTTTCTAGAGATTGCTGAAGCAAAAAGAAAAGGATCCAAACAAAAAAACTTTAGGAAAGCACGATCAGATCCTCCTAAGATAGAAGCAATGAATGTATTTGTTTATAGCTTGAATGATCACAATGTTAGATATGCTCAATGCCCCACCCTCCTGGTAACCACCAGTGGTCCAAGGTGCTCAAGTTGTAAGGCCCCCATATGAGGAGAAGCCATGTGTAAGCCTGGGACACTGGATGGATCCTGACTTGCATGTCAGATGAGGTCTATCAATGAGACAGTTGATGGTAGAAAGGTGATATATGTGAGTCTAGCCTATGGGCTAGGTAGGGTAGGTAAGCTGGTAGCACAACGAGGCACATTGTCTTGATTGTGTGGGAGCCCCTTGCTCTCGCTGGGGTCTGGGAATATTTCCTAAATATTCCATCGACGACTAGTCAATTCCACCGACTAGGTTGACTAGCCGGCTCCATCGACTAGGTTGACTGGTTGGCTCCACCGACTACGTTGATTCGACTACTGCCCTCATAGCTATAAAGAGGCAACCTTCCCAATCCATTGTATCAGATTAGATAAGATATTCCAGCTAGTAGCTCTTCACCTAGTATCTGTTTAGATCGCCATCTAAGCTCCATTGTGGGAGCGCACGGGTGGATAGAGCCATCATCTGTACTACATCAGTATTGAAGGAAAATTTTGCTCGTCTCTAGTTTGCTATGTACTCTCTATTCTTTGTTCAGTTTCTGTTCCACTACACCATGTAATTTAACATGGTATCAGAGCCTAGGCAGCTCTAAGGATCAAAGAGTAGAAGAGACGTGAGGGCTTCAACAGCATATAGAGTGATGGCATCAAGAAGCGGCTTGAGTTCAGCAGCTGCACCAACAATACCAACATTCCAAGTGTTGAGGATTCGCCCACCAGCCTTCATGGAAGGCAAGCTAGATGGTATGAACTACACTCTATGGAAGTTTAAAATTACTACTATTCTGGATTCGTATGAGCTTTTGGAGACAGTACTGGGGACTGACCCAGAACCACAAGAAACCCCCGACCCAGCAAATGTGGGGAGAATAATACCTCCTAATGCTGACCTTCTACGAGCTTGGAAATGTAGGAACACAGATGCTTTGTGTGCCCTAGTTACAAGTACTACTGATAGTGTTTTTTTTAGTATACATCTAAGGCATCTGTGGCTTGGAACATATTGAAGAGTCAGTATGAGACACTGAATCAGACAAGGATCCAGAACCTGGAGAATCAACTCGCAGTTGAGAAGTTTAATGAAGGAGAGACAGCAGAGGCGTTCATAACCCGAATCAAAAATCTGCATGACTAGATGGCTAGTGCTGGGATACAAAAGACTAGCGAAGAGCTAGCTCGGTGGTGTCTTTGGATATGTCTACCAAGGTTTGATGGATTGGTAACAGTGCTTAACACTCAAATAAGACCCTAACCATTGACATTTGAGGAGTCCTGTGCTTTACTTATGGAGGAGGAAGTGAGGCTTAAAGCTTGAGATGGAGGTGGCAATGGGGATGCTACGTTCTCTACCACTGCCAAAGGCAAAGGTAGTTCCTCCACCAAAGGTGAGTTCTCTACTAGTGGTGACAAAAAGAAGAAGGGCGGCAAGAAGAAGTTTCAGGGAGAATGCTTCTACTGCAAGAAGAAGGGCCATGTGATTGTAGATTGCCAGGCCAAGAAAGCAGATGAAAAGAATGGTACCCTAAAGAAGACAGATAAGGGGAAAGAGACAGGTAACACAGTGGAAGCAGAGTTGGATCTATTTCTAGCCATTGAGGAAGAGTGTTCCTCAGTTCAAGAAGCTTCAATCACTGATTCATGGGTGTTGGATAGTGGTGCCTCTCGCCACATGACCTGCAAGAAGGGTCTATACTGTTCCATGCAGCCTCTATAGGAACCCATCATCGTGACAGTTGGAAATAATGCAGAATGCCCTGTTGAGGGTACAAGTATGGTTTCATTTGTTTCTGTAAATGGAGATGTTAAGAAACTATCTAATGTGCTGTATGTCCCATAAATCAAGAGAAATCTACTACCAGTTTCTTCCATAACTGACCTTGACCATGCGTGAGGTTCAACAAGACAGGAGCAAAAATTCTGGATAGTGCTGGCAATCTTGTTGGCACAGGATTAAGGAGGAACAACCTATATGAGCTATGTGCTCTTACAGCCACCGCTGGAGTGGGCACAAGCAGACTTTGGCACAAAAGATTCGACCACATCAGATTTGCAGTGCTGAAGGAGATGCAGAAGCAAGATATGGTTGCTCACTTACCTGCAGTGGTAGAAATCAAAGAACCATGTGAAGCTTGCATGATGGGAAAGCAATAGAGAAAGGCATTCCCACAAGAAAGCAAGAATAGAGCAAACACTCCTCTAGAGTTGGTGCATGTTGACTTGTGCGGTAAGATGCCTACACAAGCCTTGGGGGGATCTTCCTATTTTTTATTAATCATCGACGACTATAGTAGGAAGATGTGGGTGTATTTTCTTCATGAAAAGGCTTAAGCTTTTGGTAAATTGAAAGAATGGCTACAGCTTGTTGTAAATGAAACAGGAAGAAAAGTGAAGAAAATCAGATCGGATCGTAGTGGTGAGTTTGTTTCTATAGAGTTTGGAGATTTTTGCAAGAGCAAAGGGATCAAGCGACAAACTACGACATGACATATGCCTCAGCAAAATTCTATTGTTGAATGCCGAATGCGGACCATTGTGGAGATGGGGAGGTGTATGTTGAAAGGTGCTAAACTGCCAAACCACTTTTGGGCTGAGGCTGTCAATACTGGGGTTTACATCCTTAATCGCAGCTATACAAAGGCACTCAAAGGTAAAACACCACATGAGGCTTACAACCGGTAAGAAGCCATGTGTCTCCCACTTCAGAACATTTGGGTGTGAATGCTATGCGCATGTACTAGGCAAAGAGAGAAACAAGCTACAACCAAAAAGCACCAAATGTATCTTCTTAGGCTATTGTGATGAGAAGAAAGCCTATAAGTTGTATGACCGAGAGGCAAAGAAGATCATAGCGAGCTGCGATGTGGTGTTCAAGGAGTAGCCACATGCAGTGGAGGCAGAGAAGAGCTCTTCCACTTTATCATCAAGCGAAGAGGTAATTCACTATGGATCTGTCCCAGGAGCTATAAAGGAGGAGGAAATATTAGATGATGAAGGTATAAGTCACCAACTTGTTGTTACACCATTGGAAAAGCCATTGCCGTGATGGGTAAGGTAGCTCTACGACCATGATAACCAGATGCCTATGTTTGTTGAGCAGCACATAGATGGACTAAGGCGGCGGTCTCAGAGAATCAAGGAGCAAAGGAGGGCTTCTACTCACATAGTAAATATGGCCTTGATGGCTGAGATTATTGTAGAAGTAAAGGAGCCTGCGAGTTTGGAGGAAGCACTTGTAGACTGAGATTGGAAAAACGCTATGCAAGTAGAATATGATAGCATCATGAATAATGAAACTTGGGAGCTAGTAGATCGACCACCTAACAGAAGGGTTATTGGCACCAAGTGGGTTTGGAAGGTAAAGTAGAAGGCCGATGGGACTTTGGAAAAGTACAAAGCCAAATTGGTTGCATAAGGATTTTTGCAGGTTAAAGGGTTTGATTTTCAAGAATGTTTTGCTCCGATTTCCAGAATGACCACTATTCACACAATACTATCGGTGGCTGCTCATAAAAAGTGGCCAGAATGACCTCAAGGAGGAGGTGTACGTGGCTAAGCCACCAGGGTTTGAGGCCCCCCATTCTAAGAACAAGGTATGTAAGCTAAAGAAAGTTTTGTACAGGCTAAAACAGGCCCCAAGAGCATGGTACCAACGGATAGACAAATTCTTTCATAAATTAAACTTCAAAAGATGTGCCTCAGATGCTAACTTGTATGTGTACAGGAAAGGTGGAAAATCTGCTATTATTGTTCTATATGTGGATGATCTCCTTATTACAGGTGACTATGAAGACATGATCCATCAGACTAGAAAGGCGTTGAAGATTGAGTTTGAGATGACAGACTTAGGCCTGATGCACTACTGTTTGGGGATTGATGTCTGGCAAGAGCCAGGCAAGATCTTCATCTCTTGGCAGAAATATGCAAGGGAGATCTTGAAGGCATTTGGTACCTAGAACCTCAACTAAATCATCTTCTTGGACACATTGTTGCATAATGCTATATCTTTACCCATCCGGTAGAGTTGTCCGGCTATCAATTGATAAGGGGTTGCATCCTTGATTAATTTTCTAGCCCTATCCTTATTGAGTGTTTTGTACCGGGGAGACCCATTTGCTAAGAAGTGTCCAATCGCTTGTGTCCATTCAGGAATTAAGTCCACCACGAATAATGGGGCATCTGCAAGATCATATTTCACTCTTGTCACGAGTTCTCCATTAGGGATCCGAGACATATGATCAGCCATGAAGTATGTGCATCCCTTCCTGACTGCCACTGTGAAGTCAAATTCTAGGAAGATGAGCATCCATCGAGTGATGAGCATCCATCGAGTGATGCGACCAGTCATGCATGGCTTGTTGACTAAGTATAGGAGAGCCTGGTGATCTATGAAGAAGACAAACTTGTTTGCTGACAAGTAATGCCTAAAAATTTTAATTGCATATGTCATGGCTAGTCCCTCTCATTCGGTTGTGCTATTCATCTCGGTCGATCAGCTGCTGGCGACTAGCGAAGTATATGGGATAATCCAAGCTAAACTCACCTGAATGTTCTTATATGCACCTTATCATGAATTTTGAGGCATTGATGTGAACATGGAATACTAAGTCCCAATTGGGTGCTTGCAAAGTAGGGGTGGATGCCAAAACCAACTTACGAGTCTCATAGGATAGTTGACACTCTTCTGTCCAATGGAATACAATCAACAACTTGTACAAGGGGTGGGCAATCTCAAAATAATTGTGAATAATTTGGCGGTAGTAGCCCATATCATGGATGTATTTATCGAAGGTATATTTATATGTAAATATAAAATCTTGGCAAAAGTTTAGCAAGCTAATTTTTCTAGTTTCATAATATTGATAGAGTATAGTATACTTTTGTATATTTTCTTTTGAATTTTGAAGTAAAAGATGTAGATCTTGGCAAAACTTCAAAAATTTTTACATAAAAGTTTCAAATCCTGGAAAATGTTTCAAACATTCATTTTTATAAGGGTATACAAACTTATATAAAAGTTTTGCTTCTTAACAAAATTAAAATGAAAAAATCATCCCTGGCTCATATGCTCGATGAATTGTTGTACACCCTTTGCATTCGTGGGTGGGGGTGAGCTTGATCTTATTATAATCAATAAAAATCCCATCCTTAGAGACTACATGCTCGAGTATCACCCCACGTTTCACCCAGAACGGGCACTTCAAGGGATGAGGAAGATTTGATAGAGACAACATTTCTTGAATGCAAGTCTCAAATATTTGAGATGATCATCCCATTTAGAGTGAATGCACAGATCATCTAGAAAACCTCTAGAAAATCGATTAGGTATTCCTTGAAGGTGGTGATCATTAGCCGCCACCACAAGAATGTTGCGAGAGCATTAGTGAGTCCGAAGATGATCACTTTCAAAGCATAAACTCCCCATTCCATGGTGAATGCAATTTTATGCTGATCTTGAGGTGCTATAGACACTTGATTGTATCCTAAGAACCCATCTAAGAAGCTTTATGCTTCTTTGACTGCAACCCTTTCCAAGATGTGCTCCATGAAGGGCAAAGGGTAGTGATCCTTACGAGTTGCCACGTTTACTTTCTTGAGATCAAATACCCTAACCTTGCCATTCTTTTTCAGCATTATGACTATGGGTGGCACCCAGTCTATATGTATGGTTAAGGAACTTGGAATAGATTCGTTAGGTGTGCCCAAAGTGTTTCTTTCTCTCTCTCATGGAGTTTCTTGTACGTATTGATCCCCCATAGATTTTACTCTCTTCTTGCAAAGATTAGGCTTAGTGACGATCCTTTCCAAGTTTTTGACATGGTATCTGAGCTTGGTTATCTACAAGTCTACGTAAATTAGTGTCTTTGTCTAATATGTTCTTTGTAAAGAGGAAAAAGTGGCACACTCACAATGTCTTTAGTGGAGAGCTCATTTGTGTGAGATTACCCTGTTTGATGTTATTGGAAGCAGTCCAAAGGAGTCATAGAAGTAGCTCAAGTTTTATACAATAACTTGCAGAAAAGAAGCTAGACAACAAACAAGTCAAACTAATGTACAAAGCAAAAGAGAGCTGTAAGAGTACCTTAAGAAGCCATCAAAGAGTCGTGCAAAGAAACTACAACTTGCGAAGACCACAAAAAAGAAAAAGACCTAAGCTAATGGCAGAGACCATAGGCAACAATTGCAGCTACACAACTGCAAGCAGGAGGCGTACTTTACAAATAAGCCCACAAGTGACACAACACAAGGGAGATAGCTAATGTGCTAACAAGAAATAGAGACAAGCAACACCTTATGACAGACAACATACACAAAAGTGCAATAGAGGGAGTAGCGCTGCACAACAATAGCTTTGAACTTTTTCCCAAAGTCTCAACTTTGCCATGTGGAAATGCCACATGGTAGATAGGGCTGGCTAGATAGATTAGACTAAGTTTGGTCAGTGGTTGATAGTATGACACATGGCATAGCCACCTTAGCATTAGAGATTCATGATTTGCCTTTGTGGGAATTACTGCCCAGTGGTCATGTCTCTCATCAGCCACATTTGTCGTGGCTGACATTACATCGGCCTGGCAAATTAATTACCAGCCATTGGAGTGGCATCACATGGCATCTTCTTCATGATTACTAGCTCGTTTGGGGGATTCCACCACAGTGGCCTGCAATTAATATGGATGGAACCCCGAGCTCCAGCCACCGTGATGGCTCAAACTTTATAATATATATAAGATCTGTGGCATTTGGCATTTAACTACATTGCTCTGATCCACCCATGCTTTGCTACTTTGCTCCACATGCTCTGCTACATTGCTCCACACCCCTTTAGCTCTTTTCCACCTCTGCTCTACTTTGATCCACACTCCATCCTCCAACTCTCGTCACTGCATCTGCTCCCCTATCATCTGCTGCTCACCCACTCATCTTCAGCATGCTTACTACCACCTCCCCTCGATGCTTTGTGATCCCAATAATATCTGCCTTCTCATATAAGGTGGTTGCGTTGCACTCACCTGGAGTAGAAATGCTAGCACTAGTGGACACCCTTCGTTCCCATAGGCGATTCCCCACACATCTGAATGTCATCACCTTAGATGACATGCTCACAGAGGGCCTCTTTATGGTTGTGCTGTATGGGTTCCCCCTAGATGTTGACGAAGGCCTCAATATTTTCAGAGCAGAGTACTCTCAACTTGCTGGGAGGGATGTAATCTGAGTCATGGAAATGTGTATGGTCTTTGGCCTCTCCATCATATCCTCCTTTGGCTCCCTAACAAATTTTAATTCAATAAGCTAGACTCGCAGAAAACTGAGTTGTACAAATTCCCTCTTGCTCAGACGAGGCTCTTAGCAATGGATGGATGTAATCTTTTGGGCTCTCAACGATGTTTTAGCTCACTAGATGTAATGTTTTGGTCTCTAAGGCATTTATGTAATCTCTTTTTGTTCAATTTGAGGCTCTCAGTATGACTGTTGTTAACTTTTATATTTGTATTTGAATAGTTATGGCTGCTACTTGTAATCTTTTGGATAAGATCCTCTGTTCAATTTTTGCTCGGTATAAGTTGATAATTTTTATATAACTTGTTATTGGACATAGATGTACATTGTTATCTCTTTTGCTCAATTTTCACTCGATAAATTGTACTTTTGCCCTCATTTATATTTACTGCAACAAGGACTAAAATACCAAGAAAGAAGGACTACAATTTCCTTGGTTTATGACGAAAATAGTGCTAAAATAACTCCAACGACCCTACCGCTGTGGTTGCATGGAGATACATATAGAAAAATACAATTAAACTTTTAGAAAATGCAATTGATGATATGGCCCTTGAGGGGTCCCCTCTAGGGGCAAGGGCTATATTGACGTGCATTATACAATATCCAATATCCCAGTGGACAAAAATGGCGTGTCGATATGGCCCTTGTCCCTAAAGGGGACCCCTCAAGGGCCATATCGTCAATTGCATTTTGCTTGGTTGCACGACGGAATACATTTTCCTTGGTATACAAATATATAACTCCAAGAATCAGCGTGGTGGCTTTCATAGATCTCCTTTTGTTTACCAGTGCGCTAGTCGTCATAGACCTCCTCCTATAATACGCAAAAATAGGTAACAGAGCTATAACTCTAAGAACTAGCGTGGTGGTCTCTCCAAGACAATCTTGAATTACTTGAATAGAGACTAGATGTCGTGCTATTATAGAGTGAGGAGGGATCAGAGGTTGGATCTTTGATCAACGGTGGCAACAAGAACACTTGGAGAGCAAGGAAGAAAGAGGAGATGTTGGAGGATGGATAAGTGATGTGCTAGATCAAAGGGTGAGAGATCTGTATAATGCGAAGAGGTGGAAAGAAACTTTAACGTAGTACATGGTAGTCATGTAGACGATTATCACAAGGAGTGGCCTTTAACCCCTATTCCCCAAAGATGAGGACCACGGAGAGGGTCCTAGTTATCTTGACAAACCACCTGAGTGGTTTAGCAGGGGAAGCCATCACTAGGAGAAAGAGGTACAGTAGATGGGGAGCCTTAAGCAGAGATACTCAAGAAAGTGCAGCATCAAGAGGCAAAAGAAGGAGATCACAATGGGCTATAGAGGAGCGAAAGCCTTGACTTTGTGATTCGTAAGAATCTGTGACCCAACGAACAAGCATCGAATATCATGATTCATATGTAAGAAACCAATTAATAAGCCTACTTCGAAGTGACGAAAGTGAGAAGGCTCTTCTAGGAAGCACACACAAAGGCATGATCTTCCGAAAGATTGCTTTTTAGAAGACAAAGCTCTTAACAAACATCCAATTGCTCTTTCTAGAGGCATCAAGAGACCATTCATGAATAATAAGAAGAGGAAAATACAACACAAAGACTTTGCAAGGAACTCCCTAATACATCTAGATGAAGAGAACTTCTGTAAGAGCACCTTCTACAAGCACCCAAATAAAGACCTGATGACTTTCTGCAAGGAGGATGCGAGGTGTGTGAATGTTCTCAGAGATATTATATCAAGGTTTTGTTTAGCCTCATGGTCAGTTTGTAGCTGGTAGAAATCATATGGGCTAAGAACCTCTTTGGATGCCTTGTCAGCATGGTTGAATAATATGCAGGTACAATGGAGGCTTAGGGGGGAGGTAACCAGGTATCTGGGTGCACCCTTAGGCCTGGGGTTAACAGTACGCCAGAGGTTTGTTTGGTATAAGGAGAAAATAAAATCTAAATTAAAGAACTGTTATGGTATGGCCTTGGGTTAGAATGCTAGAGCATTGGTGGTCAAACTCGGCATCAACAAATTATGTGGCTACTGTATGGAGTTTCAAGAATTCTCGGTGGGGTGAAATTGAAAGGTATTTTTGGGCTTGTTTGTGGGCCGAGGAGGAAGGTAAGAGGAAAATGCAAGCACTAAAAGCGTCTAAGTAGTTAGGGGGCCTTAGAAAACCTATTCTGGGTCAATACTTGGCTGGTATAGCAAATGTGTTGAGAGTGTAATAGAGGGTGGGCCTCGAGCCTTGGCTTTCCGTTAGCCAAATTTTGTATTGGGTATGTTTTTTAAGGGTTTCAACCCCCCCTCTTAATATAAGCCGGCCTATTTTATGTGAAAAAAAAAAACAATGTCAATTATATAGTATAGATGGATAGATACTCTACATGCTCATAGGGCATGTTTCCACACAGGAAGGTGCAATGGCAGCGGAGGCAATTGAGTTACGGAATTAGTCTCAACGTTTTTGTGGATCCACTACTCTTTCCATAGAACTCTTTCCATAGAAGAAGATTGCATGGATGCTTAAGAGACCAAAACTCCAGCATTAGAAGAAAATTGCATGCATGCTCAAGAGAGCCAAGATTTGGCTCACAAGAGATTTCATTCCCATGTAAATTCTTTCATCAAAATAGAGTGCATCCAACCACCCTTGACGATCGTTCTTCTACTTTCTTCTTCACCTTGGATCACTTCCAATTGTGAGCATGCTTAGCCATTCTCAGCAGCACTCGACTGATCTCTCCCAACTTGATTACCTCGTCCATTCTCCCCCCAGGTATGGCTGCATCTTTGTTTCTGTTTCCTGCAAAACAGTGTGCAATCTGCGTCTAGCTCCTGTCTTCAATTTTCTGCTTGCTATTGAATTGCTGTAGAATGCGCAGTCAAGATCGAATTTGTTTCTTATCATGCAACAAATCGGAACCTATGACACCATACCCCAGTTGGGTTTCTTTTTCTTAACCATCGGCATCGGCCATGCCGTCTCTTGCGACCGAGCCGCTATCCTTGGACATAAAGCAATCAGAAACCGTAGTATGTTGCACTCCTATGATCTCGAATGCTTCGGATAGGCTGGGGCCTTCGGCTAGGGATACGAAAGTCGCCTTTGGTGGGCAGAAGGGCAAGGGCCTGAGGTTTCCCTATTTGAGATGTATAGCCACCGAACTACCAGGTAGTGGGTGGGCGTCCAACTGGGTCGGGCTTACTGAAGAATTGTTAGAAAGAAGCAATGCCTCTCGCGTACAGATGCTAGATGTGGAACATCAGAGGAATGAAGAGTGCGGTCCTGAAAGCTTGAATTCCGAGATCCTGGGGAAGCTGGGTCCAAAAACAGATCTTCCTACCTATGCCTCGCTTTTGAGACGTTGCACTAGTACCAAGGCCCTATCCGAGGGCCAACGCGTGCATGAACAAATCAGCAGGCGTGGCTATGCTGGCGATAGATTTCTGAGTAACCTTCTCGTCCAAATGTACAGCAAATGTGGGAGCCTTGAGAATGCACGTGCTGTCTTTGACAAAATAGTCTCTCGGAATTTGTACTCTTGGAATATCATGATTGCAGCGTCTGCCCAGAATGGTAGCCTGGACGATGCGAGGGCTTTGTTTGCGGAGATGCCAAAGCGGAATGTGGTCTCCTGGAATGCCATGATCGCTGCATGCGCCCAGAATGGCCATGGCAGGGATGCCCTACACATGTTCGGAGAAATGCAGGCAGAGGGCTTCGAGCCAGATAAGATCACTTTTGTCTGCGTTGTGGATGCGTGTACTGCTCTGGCTGCCCTAGAAGAGGGTCAAGTGATCCATGCTACTGTTGCTAGTAGCGGATGGGAGTTGGATGTTGTTGTGGGGACAGCCCTTGTAAATATGTATGGTAAGTGTGGGAGCCTACATGATGCACGGGCAGTGTTTACGGACATGCCACAGGGGGATGTAGTCTCCTGGAGTGCCATGATCGCAGTATGTGCCCAAAATGGGCATGGCAAGGAGGCCCTGGAGCTATTTTGTCAAATGCAGGCTGAAGGCTTGGAGCCAAACAAGATCACCTTCGTCTGCGTTGTGGATGCGTGTGCCATTGTGGCTGTGTTAGAAGAGGGTCAACTGATCCATGCATCTATTGCTGGAAATGGATGGGGTTCGGACATTGTTTTGGGGACAGCCCTCGTAAATATGTATGGCAAGTGCGGGAGCTTAGATGATGCAAAGGCAGTGTTTGCAGAGATGCCACAGTGGGATGTAGTCACCTGGAGTGCCATGATCGCTGCATATGCCCAGAATGGGAATGGCAAGGAGGCCCTTGAAGTGTTTCACCAAATGCAAGCTGAAGTTTTGGAGCCAAACAAGATCACCTTAATCTCTGTTGTGGATGCGTGTGCCAGTGTGGGTTCCCTAGAAGATGGTCAAGTGATCCATGCTACGATCATTGGCAATGGATGGGAGTCAGATGTTGTTGTGGGGAATGCTCTTGTCAACATGTATGGTAAGTGCAGGAGCACAGATGATGCAAGGCAAGTGTTTGCAGAGATGCCGGAGCGGGATGTGGTCTCCTGGAGTGCCATGATTGCTGTGTCTGCCCAGAATGGGCATGGCAAGGAGGCCCTCCAACTTTTCAGTGAAATGCAAGTTGAAAACTTGGTACTAGATAGGATCACTTTCATCTCTGTTGTGGACGCGTGTGCCAGTGTGGCCGCCCTACAAGAAGGTCGAGTGATCCATGCTACTGTTGCTGGCAACAGATGGGAGTTGGATATTGTTGTGGGGAATGCCCTCGTCAATATGTATGGTAAGTGCGGGAGCCTAGATGATGCAAGGGCAACGTTTGCGGAGATGCTACAGTGGGATGTAGTCTCCTGGAATGCCATGATCGTTGCATGTGCCCAGAATGGGCATGACAAGGAGGCCCTGCAACTGTTTGGCCAAATGCAAGCTGAAGGCTTCAGGCCAGACAAGATCACTTTCATTGGTATACTGACCGCTTGCAGTCATACAGGTCTCGTTGCTGATGGTAGGCGATACTTCGCGTCTATGATCAGAGACCATGGCATCACCTCCTCGGTGGAGCATTACATGTGCATGGTTGATCTTCTTGGACGAAGGGGTCTATTAGAAGAGGCAGAGGATCTGATCATTAGTATGCCATGTGAACATGTACATTCAGCATGGTTGAGCTTGCTTTCATCTTGCAGGATTCACAATGATGTGGAGCGGGCTGTGCATGCTGCAAAATTTGCTTTTGAGTCAAGTCCAAGGAATGCCACACCATATGTATTACTAGCAAACATCCATGCTAATGCGGGTAGGTGGGATGATGTTATGTTGGTGAGAAAGGCAATAATTGATAATGCTGTTCAGAAAGTGCCAGGTCGCAGTTATATTGAGGTGAATAATGTGGTGCATGAATTCACTGTCAGGGACACCTCACATCCTCATCAAAAGGGTATACTTGCTGAGTTGCAGAGGTGGAGTAGATGCATGGAGGAGGCTGGATATGTGCCTGACAAACATGCAATGCTTAATGATGTGGATGTAGAAGAGAGAGAAGACATGCTTTGCTATCATAGTGAGAAGCTGGCCGTTGCATTTGGGCTCATTTCAACCCCCCAAGGGACACTTATTCGTATAACCAAGAACCTTCGGGTGTGCTCTGACTGTCATTCTGTCATTAAATTCATCTCTAAGATTGTTCAACGGAAAATAGTTGTGAGGGATGCTAATCGTTTCCATCACATTGAGCATGGAGTATGTTCATGTGGTGATTATTGGTGAGATAGTGTCAGGTTTATCTCGTGAGAATGTCTCGTGTTTGGTGAATCTTATTTTTCCTTCATAAGGACCGTGATATTTACCTTTATAAGACCCACCATGGGTGAGATTATGGTGATGACGTCCTTATAAGGACCCACAATGGGTGAGGTTATTGTGATGACCAAGCTATTTGTAAAATCACAGGTTTGTAGGGGCCTTACACCTAATTTCATGGAAAGTGGTAAATGATGTGAATAAAAGTTACCAAGCAATGCGGGCCAACCATTCAAAAGCTACTGACTCTCTTTAATGAAGCTATAGGAAGCCTCATTGCAGTAGCTTTAATGCAGTCGAAATGGACTGCGTGGACCCAAATCCTCAGCACTAGCCGCACTCCACCAACAGACCTCCTGAGCCGAAGTGTGCCAGTAGGTGTGCATGAGACATCATGTGCACCAGCTGTTAAAGGATTATTGGCTGCAATAATTGTTGGCTATGGATCTTTAGAGATGAATCTTGGAGGCATTTATACATGAGCACAATCAGTATGCAGAAGGTTTCCAGCACAGCTTCGAAAGGTCAGCCCAAATCAAGCTTATTCAATGGAAAATAGCTTTAAGGGATGCTATCATTTCCATGACATTGAGCATGGAGTATGTTCATGTGGTGATTAGTGTCAAGTGTGTCTCGTGAGAATGCCTTGTGCTTGGTGAATCTTATTTTTCCTTCATAAGGACCCACTACGGGTGATATAAGGACCCACAATGGGTCAGATTATGGTGATGGCCTCCTTAAGGACCCACAATGGGTGAGATTATTGTGATGATCCAGCTCCTTGTAAAATGAAGGGGCCTTATGCCCAACTTCATGGAAAGTGGTAAATGATGTGCGTAAAGTTACCAAGCAATGCTGGCCAGCCATTCAAAAAGCTGGAGGAAGCCACTGTCTCCCTTTAATGAAGCTGTAGGAAGCCTTATTGTAGTAGCTTTACTGCGCAGCTGAAATGGACTATGTGAACCCAAATCCTCAGTACTAGCCATGCTCCACCAACATACCTTCTGAGCTAAAGTGCACAAGTAGATGGGGACGACCATTTTTCGAGTGAAATCTTCCGAGTGTCCGAGCGACGGGAAAAAAAAAGCTTCCAACTATGTAAAAATATGGCAAAAATGGATTGGAAGAAAACATAGTTTTACTTAGAAATATGCATAGTATTAATGCCTATTTTATACACAAATCTTTACATGAATCTTTGGAAATGGTGAGTAACATAGTGTGATGGCTTTTGAAGTAACCCACATGTAGAGTAGACTTCTCTATGAAAATTTCCTTATGATCCTTCTCATAACTTTTACTTAATAGGGGGTGACATTGAAAACCCTCTCTCAACCTATCTTCATGAAAGGGTTTCTGACACGACCCCTGAAACCTCTAATTTGCAAGCAAACACAAGAACACACTAAACGTGAGGA
Organism: Dipteris shenzhenensis; assembly: GCF_047967505.1. Classification (NCBI taxonomy): domain Eukaryota; kingdom Viridiplantae; phylum Streptophyta; class Polypodiopsida; order Gleicheniales; family Dipteridaceae; genus Dipteris; species Dipteris shenzhenensis. The sequence goes on along the minus strand of NC_141603.1, from coordinate 24,971,312 downwards.
TCTGAGTAGGTTGCTCACCACCCAACCATGACTTCTACCGGATGCGATCTCAAATCAGGAGATGTCCCCTTTGAGCCACGAGCTGAGCTACTAGCACGAACTCCCAACCACCCGTAACCAGCTTGGTGTCCCATATCACCAGGTGGGGTCGTGAAGTTTGGGATTTGTTGTTGGGCCTTGGGCTACGCTAACATGCAGGTGCGCATTCGCGACTCAATTTAGGATTAGACCTAGCACTTGGAAATGGGACTTGCTTCCATCGGCTCTTTGAGAACTGAACCTTTGGGCTCCTTATATAGACTCGGGCCCCATGCGTCAAAAATAGTGAAGACCTCTAACTGGTTCATACCCTTGCCACTCAATTCGAGAATCAAGCCTGCCTAGCCCTAAGCCTACCCGGGCTACTTGAGCTAGTCTTGTGTACCTAGTACACGTCAGATACCAGTCTGTGCACATGACATACTTCCCCTCCTCTAAGCACTCACTCAAGTTCGCTAAAAAAAGTTGGGAATGTCCTTTGGAAGTTTTGCGGTGTCTTCCATGTTGCATCCTCCTCAACACGATCCTTCCACTTGATCTTGTATTCTGTGATAGTTCTATTACGAATCTGTCTTTCACGAAATTCAAGAATACTCTCAGGTTTGTGTGGAATAAAAGTCAAATCTGTAACTTCTATTATTTCTTGAGGAGAAACAAGTTGATCATCTGCACCCAGTAACTCTTTTAGTCTACTGACATTAAATACTAGGAGGCAATTCTAGTTTATATGCAATTCGTGCAATTCTTTTAATAACCTTGAATGGACCACAGTATCTGGGGGATAATTTCGGAACCAAACTAGTACTTAGGCTCTTGGATTCCTTGGGAATGCGCAAATATACCATCATTTCTTTAGAGAACTCTTTGGGTGAACGATGTCTATTAGCATAAAATCTGTCTCGATCTTGGGTACTTCTAATAGACTCCTTGGCAAACTGCAACATTTCTTGCATGTCTTGCAAGAATGTCTTTGCAGCATCATTTTGAATTCCCTTGAACCCAACCATAACTGGTGACTTAGGTTGAAACCCATACATAAGCATAAAAAGGACTGTAACCAGTACTCGAATGCTTTGCACTGTTATAAGCAAATTCGATCATGGGGAGATAATCTTTCCACGAAGACTGTCTCTTAGAAACATATGCCCGAAGCATATCTTCAACCAATTGGTTGACCTTCTCTGTACTGCCATCAGATTGTGCATGATCTGAGGAACTTATACTTAGAGTAGTTTCCAACTTCTCAAGAACAAGTGTCCAGAAGTTACTTGTAAACTTTGAGTCCCTGTCGTTGACTATGTCAGACGATACAACTTTAACAAATGGTCCACAAACTCGTGAGCCAGTTGAACAGTTGAGATGGTTGTTCTAGTAGGGAAGAATCTAGCCATTTTTGTCAGATGGTCCACTATGACCCAAATGGAGTCATGACCCTTGCGCGTTCTAGGCAAACTGGTAATAAAATCCATGGAAATACTTTTCCATTTATTACCCGAGATTTGCAATGGTTGTAATAAGTTCGCACTTCTAAGGCGTTCTGCCTTAGTAACCTGGACCCGACAACCTACCACATAGTTTTCAATAAATGCACGCATCTTAGGCCAATAAAAGGTATATTTTACAAGAGACAGAGTCCGATGTATACTTGGATGTCCAGCACTAGGAGCATCATGACACTCCCAGAGAATCTTGGATCGAAGGTCCAAAACAAATGGCACACAAATCTTTCCATTCCGGAACAACAAGCCGTCCCTAATCATCCATTGACCTCCCACCGCATGTATCGTAGGTGGCACAATCCCTGAGTCTTGGTCAACCATGGAACTCCCATCTTGGACTTTCTACCAATAAGAACTGAAATGACTATCAGTTGCGCAAAGGCCTCTCAAGGATTGAAATAGGTCTGAGAATATTTCCATAAATATCATAGCATTTACAAACTTGACTCGACTTAAGACATTCGCCACACTATTCATGTAACCCTTTCGATAACGTATTAAAATCTTGCATTAACTCTGCTCATCTAGCCTTTCTTCCCCTCAATTCAGACCCATCACACACATACATGATTGATTGATGATCTGTCAATACAAGAAACTTCGAACCATACAAGGAGTGCCTCCAAACCTTGAAAGCATACACAACTGCATAGAGTTCTTTTTCTAGTGTGTGCCAACGATATTGGGTGTCGTCTAGCTTTTTATTCTCAAAAGCTATAGGTCTACCCTCTTGGAATAAAGCTGCCCCAATTGCAAAATCACTCACATTGGCCTCTAAAACATAATGCTGGGTAGGATCGGGTAATGTAAGAACGGGTGCTTCCTTGATAGTTAACTTCAAGGTTTCAAAAGCCTTGTTCAATGCATCATTCCAAGAGATCGGCTGGATAGACCTGCGTCCATGACGTTTCAATATGTTGGCCAGGGGTGCCGTGATGTTCGAATAATCACGCACAAACTTCCGTAGAAAAATCGTGAATCCTAGGAAAGAAAGAAGTTGTTTCATAGTCTCAGGGATAGGCCATTCCAAAAACTTCTGGATACGATCTAAATCAATGCTAATACCTTCAGAAGAAATCTTGTGTCCTAAGTAAATAATCTCCTTTATAAAGAAGTCACATTTACTCATCTTGGCACAGAGCTTATGCTGTCTTAGTATAACTAAGACAATCCAGAGGTGTCCAATGTGGTCCTCTAGCGTTCGGCTATACACCAAGATGTCATCTAAGAACACGACAACGAATGTGTGCAGAAAATCTTGAAACAAATCGTTCATCATTTGCTGGAAGTTAGCAGGAGCATTGGTCAAACCAAAAGTTAATATGAGAAACTCATAGTGGCCATTTCGGAATGCGGTTGTCACTTTATTCAATGGTTTAAAATCTATACACATTCTCCACGAACCATCTTTCTTCTTTTCTAAGAGGACATATGCTCCCCAAGGTGATTTACTTGGGTGAATATAGCCCATATTCAAACAATCTTGTAAGTGTGAAGGGTTTTAGACCACTCTATTCAAATTAACAAGTCCACATGTTCCAAGTGCATGACATAGCACGTAAGAGCAGCTGTGTAGTCTTGAATCCGGATAGAAAGTGCGTCAATCTTGTGATCCCAAAACTGCTTCCCAGATGGAAGCTGCACCTCGTAGGTGTGATCGCTAGGTATCGTGGACAGGCCCATCCTCTGCACAAGTTTGTAATTAACAAAATTGTGAGAGCTACCCGGGTCAAAGACAATGTGAATTCTTTGGTCCCTTACTTCTCCATAAACTCGGAAAAGGTCATGGGGGCCAACTAATGAATTATTAAAAGTGCAATTACAAGAAAGTGGGCAGGTAATGACATTGACAGAAATACATGTCATCGAAACTTCATTAGCTCCCTTAGCTTTGGTACCTTGTCTCGCATGGAGCTTCGATCTTGGCACTTGCATCTGGTTCTTGTGCTTACGACAATCATTCCAAGTGTGGTCCCGCTCCGTGCATATGAAGCAATGTCCTTCTTTCTTTAACTTCAATGTGCGTAGGAAACGGGCATGACCATTCTTTGTCTGAGTTAGAGTTCTTCTTGGAGCCGTTGTCTATAGACTTCGACTCCCCGGTACCAGTGGTAGACTTGGAGAACTTCCTCTTGTTCTTCCCACTCGTGTCGGAAATGGTGGTTCCCTTTGCGTTGGCCATGGTATCATCATAGATGTGCGCATAGTTCATGGCCTCTTGCAAAGTGGTATACTTGTTGTTCTTAATCTGAAGCTTGTACGAGTCAGGCAAACCATCCACAAAGAAACCTAACAAGGTAACTGGATCCATCTTTGTAGCTCTGGTCTGCAAATCTCGAAACCTTTGAAGATAAACCTCAAAAGTCAAATTCATCTTGGACATATCGAGGGCCTTGAGCTTGCCTACGATATCGTAATCTTTCTCCTCCTTCAAAAACTCTTTCCTGAAGACCTCTTCGAATTCTATCCATGTTGTAGGCTTGGATCGGAGTTCCTTCCACCACAATAAAGCCTTCCCTGACATATATCCTGCTACAAGCTGCATTTTCTTTTCATCTGGGTAAGGGTGAACTTGATTCATATTAACTTGCTCGAACTTTGAATTCACTGAAGGCAATCTTTGTAATCAAATCATCATAGAGGCCCTGGTCATCATCTACATGGTAATTCATATCTTGATCACCCATAGCGAGCCCGGGGTCTACCGAATTAGCCATGAAGAAAGTGGAGTAAGGGAAGCTCTGAAGGCCAAAGGGAAAGGAAAGGGAATCGTGAGGAAAGGATTAGAGCAGCGGAGACGGAAACCAAGAGCAGGCAGCAAGCAACGAATTCCCACGGGATTACGTCAGGAGGGAGAAATAGTGAAGCAGAGGGGTAGCAGGCTGACGAACTAGAAGGCAATGAGAGGGGGGCTGTTCCGTACTGACAACTGCAGCGAACCAGCCTAGGCTGATGGGTTCTACTCGGAGATAACAGGTGAAGAGCTAGGTGCACGCACTCATGGGCCTTCAAGCTGGAGCGTGAGAGATGGCCACTTGAGACAAGAGCGCCATAATCTAGGGCTTATAGCAGCATACATGCGTAAAAAACACACCCCTACTTTTAGTATGGCCTTTGCTTTTTTTAGCTTTCCCATCCCGAATTGCGTCCAAACCAGTCCCGAGAGATTGGCATCTGCTGTGCACCTCTTCCTGCTTCCATCATCTACACCCACTCTTTAGTGCTCAACCCCGAAGGATGCACGCAGCCTTCCATCCCGTCCTAGCTCCTGGCTTACCTTCTCGCCCCTCCTTCATCCCTTGCGTCATCCTCTAAAACTAATGATCCACTCCAAAGCTCTTCCCTACCAACCGACCTTTCTCTCAGCCTCTCTTCCACTCCACCCTGCTTCCTTCAAATTCACCTCTCTCTCTCTCTCTCTCTCTCTCTCTCTCTCCTTCTTTCCCAATCCAAGTAACCACAACCCTTAAGCGATGAACCAACTGACACTTGTAGGGCATGAACTTGAATTTTTGGAGAAAATCACATCCAAGATTTCTTGTAACAGAGATTTCTACCTTAGGAGTTGGCTTTGATACTAACTGACATGACCCTAGCACTCCCTAAACCTTTGATCCGCAAGCAAACACAAGAACACACCAAACGTGAGAATGTGAGTAGGATGCTCACCACCCAACCATGACATCTACGGGACGCGATCCTGAATCAGGAGATGTCTCCTTCGAGCCATGAGCTGAGCTACTGGCACGAACTCCCAACCAGATTCTAACCAGCCTAGTGTCCCCTACCACCAGGTTGTGTTGTGAAGCCTAGGATCTGCTGCTGGGCCTTAGGCTACGCTAAGATGCAGGCACGCATCCGTGACTCAATCTAGGATCAGACCTAGCACCTGCGAATGAGACTTGCTTCCATCAGCTCTCTGAGAAGTGAAACTCTGGGCCCCTTATATAGACTCGGGCCCCATGCACTAAAAATAGCGAAGACCTCTAACTGGCTCATACCCTTGCTACTCAACCCGAGAATCAAGCCTGCCTAGCCCTAAGCCTCCCCAGGCTACTTGAGCTAGTCTTGTGTACCTAGTACACGTCAGATACCAATCCGTGCACATGATAGTTTCTATAAAGAAACCTCATTGAAGCAAGCCATTAAGGTAGTTTTGCCAGTGAAACCCCTTTGAAGTAGTTTCACTGGCGAAACTATCTCGGACAACACTTTTGAAAGTGACATAACTTTCACGTCCAATGTTCAAATATAGTCATTCAACCACTCAAATTAATCGGAAAACCTCATTTGAGCACATTTATGGGGTTATATTTTGGAAAATCTTGCATATCTAGTATTAAATATTACATGTATTTTATGAGAATGATATATAAACCCAAGTTAATACTTATTTATAGTAATTTAAACTTCTTGAGAAACATATCCATAAATATCTTGTTATTTATGCTATAAAAACACTAGAAAGCTCTTGTCATATTGATATAAATGCGTTTAATAAGTAATTATATATGTATAATATTATTACATTAAGAGTGATTATGAGGGATGTTTCTTAAATGAATTATTTTGAAACACATTTTAAAGGTAATAACAAGGGTACGAAGGGATGTCTATGAATAAGAAAATTTATGTTATGTAAAAATGGGTGACTAGTCTGTATATTTTTATGATAAAACCATGTTTCCTAAAGAAATACAATTGTTTAAATCTCTTGAAAAACCTGCTCGGATAAACTTGCTCATAGGTTTTGGCTCGTAAAATTGACGCATCCCTAGTACATGTGCATGAGACCTTGTGTGTACCAGCTATCAAAGGACTATTGGCTGCATTTATCGGTGGCTATGGATCTTTAGAGACGAATATTGGAGGCATTTATACATGAGTGCAAGTACCGGCATAGTCTATAGAAGGTTTTCAGCATAGCTTGGAAAGGTCAGCCCAAATCAAGGAGATGTATAAACAACTCGGGTACCTTGTTGGGTTCTGCATTGCTTTGAGGCCTCTGGAGATCGAGCCTTAGCCATAAGTAGAAAACAACATACTCATCTCCCATCATAAGCCCGCTTTTAAGACCAGCTGTGGCTTGTTTGTCACCGTCCAACCCTAGATTCTTGCGGGATTACCCCTAGCCTAGAGGTCAGGTGACCTTGGGCATGTGCTCTTCTATGTAAGGCTATGTGTCCCATACGGTAACCATACCAGATAGCCCTACAAACATGGGTGTTGTTCAAGTGTCATGAGCCTACATGGGCTACTATCCAAGCTTGGTGCTCTTGGGAAGCCCAAATCACCAAGATGCCCCAAATGAGCCTATGCTCAAACTTATATAGCCTAGAGTGTTATAAGTGTCCACACACTAGGACTATCCCAAGGTATTATTTATTTTAGTGTCCCAAGGTTAGGAGCTATATCTCTATGCCACCGACATCGATAACTAGTGTCGTTATGTCCAAGCATGGACATAACATTCTCGCACCCCCTTATTTAGAGAAGGTTTAGGAAATAAAATCTAGGAATCTGCCTTGTCCTCCTTAGAATGACCTTAACTATTAACTCGTAGCTTTGGAACTACTTTGTTCTTGAGCCTACACTCTCGAGAATTCAGGAGTTTTGGTTCATGGGTACAACATCTGCAAGATCTTCTAATCTTAAAAGTTCATCAAGAGAAACTAAGATCCTTTTGCACCCAACACCCTTTTTTAGTTGACTGACATGAAAGACAGGGTGTACCCAAATACAATCTGGTAATTGCAACTTGTAAGCCTTCTCATTAAATTCTCACAGCATTAAATATGGACCACAATAGCGGGGAGGTATCCTGTAAACCTTACCATTCGTTGCCTAGAGCCCTTGGGGATTCTCAAATAAAACCATTAGCATTCTGAGAGAACTCGAAGTGAGCGCTTCTGATTGGCATAAAATTGTGCTCTATCTTAAACACTTGTGTTTTTTCTTGCTGGCTAAAACAGAACTTCTACTACTTACAATAATCGTAATTAAATTGATTATAGCAGAAGAGAGAGAGTTAGGAAAAGAGGAAAGAACACTCTTACTTGCGAAGAGGATATGTGCTATGGCCGATCACATGGGGCTCACATGTGTCCCAAGTCAGCACACATGGGGGTGGCTAGCTAGAGTTAGCGTTACTTCTTGTTGTATTTGGAGAACAGGAGCATGCTTTGAAAGGACAAGGTAGAAATGATTGTTGTCAATCATAAGTTGTCCTAGCAAGTATAGTTCAAGCCCCTCTTATATAATTCAAGGGAGCTTCACCATATTAACCTTTGTAAGCTGCAAGATTGCATGCATTTTCTTAAGCTCCTATCTAGCTTTTTGAGTGACAATATATTGGTCCAAAATAGTGGATGGTATTTTCACTAAATAGCCATATAAGACTTTAAAAGGGGTGGCCCTAGTAGAAGAGTACTTAGTTGAGTTATGACAACATTTTGCTCGTCAAAGCCACCTATCCCGAGTTTCAAAACAAAAATGCCTCAGGTACTCAAGCCACCGATATCAATCTTAAGATGGTGGGTAGTGCTAGGGGGTTTTACTTTGTGCCCAATCGCATGAACAATTCCTTCCAATATTATGCAAACAGAGTGGAGACTTTATAGGCTAAATAGTTGGTCTTAGTAGGGATAAAATGGGCCTCATTCTATCCACAACAACAAGAATATTGTTTTACCCTTTTGCTAGCTATATATGAGGATGTCTTCAAACAACACAAGGACAAACTTGAACAACCAGGGATTGAGAATCTTATTCATAAGATGCTTAAATGTGGTGGGAACATTTGGGAGGTCAAAAGACATCATCCCATACTCATAATGCCTCTCTGTGTGTCCTACAAGTTGTCTTATACTTATTGCCTGCTTCAACTCTGATTTGATGGCAATGTTTTTTCCATAGGTTATCATGCACTTACTCATACGAGTACGGAAGTATGATTGGAGTATGGTTGAGCCGTTGGGGCTGAAAGATACATGACCCTAATTTTACCAACAAAAAAATCAAAAAAATATACTTGTACACATTAAATTGACATAGAGCTACAAAACTTTCTGCTTGAAACTTGAAACTAGTATTAATTTTATAGTCATGACTCATGATTCATGAAAGAGTCCAACCTTCAGAGACCAGAGTCCTCTGGATTCTGGATACTGATACATAGTGTCAATTATAGATCATAGATCCATAGTACACAAAAACATAATGATCAAAGGAAGTAGGTACCATACCAAACATCAAATAAGAAAAGGCTGCCACAGCTCGGAAATAAAGCTGAAGCTTGAAGCCTGAATGCATAACGAATCACAACCGATGAGGCTCAAACCTCAAATAGCATCTTCATCCTCATCCTCTTGCTCATCCTCATCCTCATCATCATCAGCATCAGTGCCTACACCCTCCTCCTCCTCCTCCTCATCATCATCATCACTATCATCCTCATCTGCCTCGAAGCTGCAACGCCATCCATCCTTCCTATAACAATAGGGGCTGCAATCTCTTCTCCCTCTATATCTGCTTGCAAAGCAAACAGCCTCTAATCATCCTTCTCCTTGTTGATTATTCCCAGGGTCACTTCTATCTTGTCAAATCCCCTTTCCTTGATTTTGGAGGTGAGATGCAAATTAGTATGGATGTATACTAATTTCTCGGTATTCTTTGGAAACAGCCTATTCTTTCTTTTAGTATGGATAAGAGGATGTGCTCCAATTCCTCTCACAAGGAGAAGCATATGTGCCTTGCGAGAGCACTCGAAGAGCTAACCACTGCAAATTTGGTGTGTGAGCCCCAAATGTCTCCCACCATTTCACCCCTTGGTGCATTGTCTTTTCAACTCATCACATAAGGTATCCTAGCTCTCAACATCATACTTCGTGTACCGCTATATGACATCACACCTCCTTGTCACCATCTGGATTTTTCTCTCTCCAAATAGGATGGAGAACAAAACATGCTGTATGCAATGGAGAGTGCATCATATCGCACCTATCAACACACAAGGCTTTGACATCAGCCAGCTTTGAGGAGTCGATCCCATCAATAGTTGCTATCTTCTCCACCATTCAATCAATGAGCTCATATACAAGTCCCATGGTAGCCCCTTTCCTATTTGCCAGAAGAAAATAGGTGCATAAATGTTCACAATGAGTCTTGCATCTTGCCAAAATGAAGCACCCAATATAATAGAAGATGCCCGTTGTGCTTTCACAGTTAGTGACACCTTATTCCTACAATACTCATCTTCACTGACAACCATGCAGTGCAATCCATTGTATACCCTCTTATCCAAGAAGTTTGCTAACATGATCAACATGTAAGCAAACCATGTTTGTGCAGGTCTCACAAATTACTTCTTGCTGAATTTTCTATACATTGCTAACACGATGTGTTTTCGGGTAACAAATGTCACAATCATGTTAGCATGTATCAACATTGGCTTCACCCATGTAAGCTTTCCAATGTCCTCAAACAAGAGATCAAGGCAATGCATGTGCATCTAGTATAGAAAATATGGGGCCACTCTTCCTCCACCAATTCTCCTTCCTGCATACAGTTAGATGCATTGTCCATACACACCTTCACCACATTTTCAGCCCCAACATCAAGAATGACATCTTTCAATATCCCAAAAATGTACTCCCCTGACTTATACTTTCCACTTGTGTCCAACTGACTTCAAGAAGGCTGACCCAAAAATGCATGAGACCATGATATACTATGCATATTGCTTCATTATTTAGCTCCTTCTTGCGCAAAACATTGTAGGATGGAGGCTTGAAGGTAGGCCCAACTTGGCCAATGGCACCATAAAACAAGGGCTCTTCACCTTCCAATGAGGAATGTCCGCTACAAAGAAAAAGTGACGGAGAGCAATGTATGCATCCGTATGTGCCTGTGACTCCCATACCTTGGCCAAGACTCCCTTTGACATCTTCAGTGACTTTTGTTTTGGCTCATATGCAACTGCACTTTCACTTGCAGTACCACTAACCAAGGCATCCCCCAAATCAGCCACAACAGCCTTTACCTACAATCTTCAACAAGTATCTTTCACATTTTCTGGTGGAGTGGTACACTTCTCAATCCCTAAGCCCCCCAGCCCAAGAAATGTGCCCTTATGTGGGTCGGTCCTCATTGACAAGTGTAGTAGCCCTTCCTCGAAGACTTCAACGCCTCTACAAATTCCCATTCTAGTCCTTTTTGTCTTCCCATTTGCAGACCAGCTGCAAATTTGTAAAATAGGGGAAATAAGGAATAGGAGCAATTTGCCAAAGAGGACTTGAAGCCCTGTTGAAGATCTCCATCAACTAAACTAGAGAACTCAGAAGAGAGCAGCCATAACTGCTTGAAAATTGGAAAAGAGAGCAGCCATAACCATACCTTAACGTTTGGAGCAAGTAGAGGCAGCTGTACAGTGATGTTTGGAGCAGATAGAAGCTACGCAAGGACTGGAGATGCAAGGTGAAGGGCTGATGGAACTGCCTGTTGAAGAAAGGGGCAAAGAGCTGCTTATATAGGTCCTTGAGACTAGCCTTGAAGCCTACCACAGCCAAGTTGGCTAGCAGTCAGAAGTATGAATGAGTCGGGATAGGATGCCGTACGGATTAGAAAATGCACTGGAAATTGTGTTCTAAGGTTTGGGCACCCAATTTTTTTGCCCCAAAAAAGTCACGTACGGAATGCCGTACGTATGAACATACGGAAAAACCATCCGTATGTGTATGGACCGAACCATGTTTGATGGTATCCTTGAAAACAATCATACTGAAATACTTAGCACCATGAAACTCATCCAAGAGGTCATCAACCCTAGGTGTGGGAAATCTGTTTTTGAAGGTAATTTGGCTCCATAGTCAATGCAGTCTAAAAGTACCATCTTTCTTTTCCTCTAAAAGTGCTCAAAAAGCAAAGAGTGACTGGTTGTAAGGGGTGAACCGTTTCTCCCAACAAGTCTTGCACTTGAGCTGCAACTTCTTCCTTTTTAAATTTAGGCAACTAGTAGGGGTTTTCTTAACTGGTTTTGCAAGTGGTTCCAAGAGTATAGCATGGCCCACATCTTTGGAGGAAGCCTTGGAGGGGATTAGCAAATACTGTTAAAGTTTATGTGTAGTGAGAGAGCACTTCTCTATGGTGTGCCCACCACCTAGGGAAAGGATAGGCACACATCCTTCATCCAGGCCAGGTCCCAGGGCATTTTTGCAAGGGTCAAGGCAGGTTAGGGCAGAACTCAATTGCTGGTTGGTGGTCTGTTAGAGGCTTCCTAGGGTAGGCCTACTTGGCCCAAAGTTAGGGCAATGTTGGGGCCCGGTTTGCGACATTCAACCAGGTGCGGTCAAACCAAACTAATTGGACCCTATTTGGGTTGGGCCAGCGTAGGCCAGATTAAGGCCTATAAACTGCAAAACCCCTCCTCACACTTGGTTGTGGTCACTTGGGTCCTCTTTGCTCACATGTTCTTCTCTGGCTGAGGTTGTATTCTGTGGCATGTATGTAGTTGCTGTTGCTGTTGCTCTCTCTCTCTCTCTCTCTTTGAGATCAACGAGGGACCGGGAGAACGTGGAGCTAACACAGTGCAAGCAATGTGATATAGATCTAAAGGTGAATTGAAGTGGGCCTAGAACAAGGCAATCTAAGGCAAAAGGAAGAGAAGACTGTTTGGAGCAGTTAGGCATGGACAGCACAACATAGGAGGCTGTTCGAAGAACTTTCGAATGGACGACATAGCGGTCGGCACTGTTGGAGTCAGGTTGTAAGGTTGCTTCTCACAAAGTCAAGAGAGCAGACCTTTATGTGGAAGTAAAAGAGCAAGAAACTAGAGCACGCAATATGTTACGCATTGGGGGGATTGAAAGATGGCTGCCTTCATGATGATGATGAGAAAGGTATAAATGATATAATCATTGTGTTTAGAAGGAAGTATCACAAGTTGAATGGGAAGAAAATGATATATGCGAGTTGCTCCGAAAAGATCTCACCTTTATTGAGTGACGGTTATAGACCTTGGAGGGAATATCAACAGCATCCTGAATCCTGAGTTTTACTTGGATCCCTACCATCACCAAGATCACAATTGAGAGCTAGAGCTGCATTTGGGTAAGGGAAAACATATGTAGGTATTGAGTTGGTTGGATATAGGCCTTCCTAGCCTTAGCCATAAATCCATGCTAGCTTGTGCACCACTTGCATATGCACATCATCCGTAGCAATCTCCTTGCATTTAGGATCTCCTTTATTCTTGGCTTAGAGCAGATTAGTCCACATGACCCTCAGTTGAGTGAAGGCATTATTTAGTCAAACTCCATTGTCTTCTCCATAACCTACACTTTTTGCTCTAGGATCAATTGATGTGAAGTGAATTGAATAAACTATAGTATTATTTGTTGCATCGCATGTCGTTTGCCCATAATTTTTTTCAATAACCTCTAATGACGTATCATACGTTCCTCTTGTTCCTTAATTCTTCTCATAAGGTCCTCATAATTAGACTTGGAGTGATTGGAGTTAGAAGATGATTTTGCTTATGGGAGGTGGACATGGGCTTCTACATTTCTCTGCAGAGCATATTGCAAAGAACATGATCATTCTATTATAAAGCAAGACTCACCATTATAATTGGCTCTTTTAATTTGGTCTCCTAGCTAAAAATTAAAATATTCACATGAAGCAAGGCTCACCATCATCATGGGGCTTGGATACCCATTTGGCATACCATTCTTTTAATATTGTTGCCCTACTACATTCTTCACATTAAGAAAGGCTCGCCATTGGATTAGCATTCTTTTAATTTTCTTGCCTTGCTAAAATCTTCACATGAAGCATAGTGCACGATTGGAAGCCTCTGGTTGTAAGAGCAACATGCATGCATGAAGCATTTAGCCTTTGGACACGTGTTCGACACATACAGTGTGGTCTTGTATGCATTATTCAAAATAAGTATGCAATCACTCATCATGGTGTGCAACATGTTGGCATTGAGAGGGAAAGTTGAAACCTCTCTTGTAATGTAAGCAAGGCATTGAACATGTGTGCGTGTGCATGGCAAAGCATGTGAGGGCTATATGGCATAATGTGTGTGAGGATCTAGTTGGCAATATGTACCCAAACTTGAACAATCTACAACTTGCATACAAAATACCCCTCTATTGGATTCTTGAATATCTATGGAGTCAGTTAGTGTGTCCCAAACTATGGTCCCTACTTTGGAACCTCTAAATTTATCCAAGATTGTAGACAATGCTTTAGCCACACATGTAGCTCTACCTTAGGAAATTAGTGTTCAGATAATTTGCATGCCTTTTGCTTGATAAGACGGCCCTCCAATGTGGATATATTACCAACCATAACTCCATTGTTTAAGCCAATCAAGGTTGTGCTTCTATTTCCTTAATTTGCCACTTCACAACCATTTAGAGTTGGCCCCTTTACTAGCTCTCCTAAGACCTTGCTGCCTCTTACACCACTTTAAATTGCATTATTAAAGTATTAATCCAATCTTTTAGTAGAGCTAACATCAACTTGAGCATCCTTTTTCAATAGTTTCTTGAAATGTTGCAAAAGCTTAGTATCTAGAGGGTGGGGAGGGGAGATTATGCAATTGGTATGACATCTTTCCCCTTTGTCTAATGCCAACGTGAGAATTATAGATAGAGTCTAAGTGCTAAAGTCATTCACTTGATCATCTCTCAAAGCTTCATCCTTAGCAACTCTCTCTCTCTCTCTCTTTCTCTCCCCCCCCCCTCCCAAAAAAAAAAAAAGCTCTCTCTCTCTCTCTCTCTCTCTCTCTCTCTCTCTCTCTCTCTCCAAGATTTTTTAGGTTTGAACTAGGATTTCTCTTATAAAAGAAAGAGATAATATCTTTTAAATAAAATTTAAAGAAAGCTTTCAAGCAATGCTCCTCTCACACGATGATTCTTTTGAAAAAAGGAAAGCAAGTTGCTTAATGCTGGATCTTGAGGTTTATTCAAATGGAAATTTGTAAGGTTTTCTCAATCTTCAATTTGTCCTAAGGATGCTTATAAAGTGATAGAGATGTTATGGAGCGAGAGAGAAATTAGGAAAAAAGGGAGCTCATTTTGGGGCCCTGAGAGAAATCCACAATTTCTTCTTTTTTCGTGAGTCTGAAATATACGAAAGTAATAAAATACTCCTTAAAATATACATAAGTACTGTAAACATGTCGGAGGATGGAAAGAATAAAGACATTCTTCTATATTCACTCCATATCTCATGAACGTTATTATTCAATGCTCCTACAAGCCACGTCTTTCTCTCAATCATTTTATAGCCATCTCCATGATCGTTAAGCTTCTCTGTTAGGACACCATAACTAATCTTGCCATATGCTTGTTTTTCAAAGTTTACCACCTTCACGAGTCTTTGCCTTATGAAAAAGTAATGAAATCGTGAAGCAATGGAAAAACATTGCACTCAAAATGGTAACACCAAACTCCAAGTCTACAGAACAAGCCAACAAGAGACGGTAACACCATCTTCATATTGATTTAGCTCAAGAATATGCGCCTCTTCCAAAACAACACCACGTCGATGTCATGCAAAGAGAAAACCTGAGGAGAGAAGGTTTACAACATATCGACTTATAGTGTGATGGGAAGATTTATCCAAAATGTTTTGGCAGAAGGTCTACACCACCATTCTCAAATCCAACAACATTGCTGAAATTTGAGGGAGACGGAAGAAAAGGTATGCATGGATATACCACGGCTCAGTATCAAGTTGTGCACATGTATAATTCTTTATATGAGCAAGAGGCGAACATAAAAATACAACAGACAGCCAAAACTTCCAGATTGAAAGAGTAGTTACATAATGAAATTGAAGAACATACAAAGACGAGGGAGAAGTTACATAAAGCAAGATCGAAAGTGACCCCTTTGGGATATAGGCTTACAAGTAGAAAACTTCGCAACCTTGCAAAATTGAAAGCAGAAAGTGGAGGGTGCAAGCGTCAAGTACAAGTAGCAAGGTGAGATTGTTTAAAGCATGAGATTGCTAAAAGCGTTGACTATTTGCAATGCCGGGCTATGTGAATCTTCCTTTGTTAACTCCTATTTATGCATCTGGTTTATAGGAAAGTGTTGGAGCTCCAAAAGGAAAATGTTAATCTGAACGCTCTTCTCGTAAAACAAATGAAAGGTCTATTGCGAAAAGGGATGATTGAGGAAAAGAAGTTTAAAACCATCAAACACAATGTTGCGCAACAGTTCGTGGAAAGCAATAAAGTTGATGTAAACTTAATTCAGGAGGCTCTTGATGAGAGTGGAGTTAGCAAGAAAGGTTATTCTTGTATTTTCAAAGTAGTGTCATCAACGTTTAAAGATCAGAGGATCAAACGTGTGCTTCTTCCAAATCCTGCAGAAGTTTGGAATTCAAGAGCTTTACTCAATGAACAAGTAGATGATTTTATTGGTCATTGGTTGCATATTGAGGATGTATTTGAAGGTACCATAAGGGGACCACTGTGTATAATCCTTGAAATAATATTTTTGTTGATCTTGAATAATTACAAAAAAGAATGGTTGAATTCTACGGAATCACATTTGAAGAGTGTCAGGGACAGCTTGTATTTGTCAAAGTTGGATGATTGTGAAATTGTGAAAGGGAAAAAGATTGAAAGAGTGACCATCACACTTATGAATAGGGTACTTGATACATTAATCACTAGAGAAAACTCAAAGCATTTCAGTGTATAATTCGAGAAGCATATTTGGTGGTCGGGAGTATTTGAGGTAAGCATCAACTTTCTTTTTATTGTTTCATTTCATTTATTATATCTAGATGCTTCAATATAGTTTCTTCTTAATGGCGGGTAAAGACAGAGGATCACCAAACCTTGTTTTGGGTGTTTCACCATACCAAAATACCAGAACTCATAAAAAATCAGGTTCAAGGAGGGCAAATTCATGTTGAAGGCAAGGGTGATTTCCAAGTTGATTGGCATATGGCAGGGGACCTCAAGACCCTCAAATGTATGTTTAACATAAGCAAAGGAGGTAATTCAAAATCTCCATGTCTTTATTGCAAGGAGCCAGCCCATGTCATGGATCCTAAATGGTGGAGGAAAGCTCCTAATAGGGACAAGATTGATCTTGAATTCAAAGCAGTACTTGATACTCCTTTGTGTAATATACATATATGCACATTGCATGCTTTATGTAGAACCATTGAAAAGTTGGTCTTTTTGTATATTAGATTTGCTTGGAAGCTTCGACCAAAAAAAAAAAGGAAGAAAGCAATTGCTGCATTAGAAAAAGAGTTATCAGACATGGGTTTCCATGGAGATGTTCCACGGAGACCTTCATATCATAACAGATATCAAGAAGTCCTCAAATGGAAAATATGTTCCTATCAAACTGTCAATTGGTGGAGTCAAAGCAAGAAGATTTTTATTAGAACCACAAAGAGAAGGGAAACTTGGTAGATGATCAAGATATGTTTCCAGGGTAAGATACAGACTTTGGAAGCATGTGCATAATGCAGTTAAAGATGATATGGCAATGGTGGTGCTTGAAATGTTAAAGCGAAGGTGTGGAAATCCTTAAACAAGCTTTTTTAACTTTGTGACAAAAAGACATGGACTAAGAGCGATCATCGTGCATTAGAAAAGGAGCTAAAGAATTTTGGAAAATCCATGAAACAATCATGGACAAGCTGCAATATAACACACTACATGGTAAGTTGAATTAATTTGTTTTGTATGCATAGTTTGTACTTTCAAACATGGTTTATCAAGTTTTGACCTAATATTTTGTGTGATTGTAGCATATTCTTTACATCCAGCTTCCATATTTTGTTAAAAAGTATGGATGCCCTACAATATGGTCAACACAAGGAATGAAAAAGTCTCATTACATATCAAGAAATGCTTTTTTCTGGCATATATAGCATTTTGGAGGAGCACATAAGGCAAATAGTCTCAAAGAAGTATTTCAGTGGTTTTTTAGAGGTATACTTCAAAGGTTGCAAATTCAGAAAAGAGTTTCATTGTCAAAAGTTAAACTTGCCTTTAATATGGCACAAAAGAAAAGAAGAAGAGAGATCCTTAATAATTTAACAACTGCACAGAAACACATAAACTGCAGACAATCAAAGGTCTATGTGAATCACAAGTGGATGGATAGAGTTGGAAACTTTATGGAGATTTATAACAATGAAAAAGAGGCTTTGTAGTATTTTCTAGAAAAAATTAGTATAAAATCTGAGCTGACTATCTTTTTCTTGTAGGACTTTGTGTCCTTTGTAACTTTTGACAATACAATATACTTGAGTTTACTCTTGTACTTCTTTTACATCGAGCTACTCTCCTTCGATCTGTTTAGCCTCAGAATCTAGAAGAAGTGGCTCTCTAGTCCTAATCAAATGATGCTTTCCATAACCATCTAATTGGCTAGGATCTTTGATTCCAAGTGCTCAAGCATAAGTAGTGTGCAAAGTATCATGTCTATCAGGTATGAGGTAATTTGAATAACACTCCTCAGATACTATTCTTTGGCAATTGTGCATAACACTTAGTGATTAATGGAGTTTGTGGCATATTTTACGATCCAAATCATATCTGATGGATATGATATTTTTCTTGCATGTCTAATTAGGTTATATTAACACGTGTGCAAAGCATCGTGCCCATCCAGTATGAGAGCATTCTAATAATACACCTCAGATACTTTTTTTTAGCACTTGTGCATAACACTTGATGAAAAATAGAGTTTGTGACACGTTTGACCATCGAAAGCATATCTGATTAATATAACTTTGTCATTCTGTCAATTTACCTAGTACCCACTAAGAAACTTTGACAAACATTTTAAAAAGTAGATAGCTATCTCTCCATCATTACTTAATTGTCTATGGTATATCAGAATCTTAGCAGATGACATCTTGTTCATGTACTGTGCAAGGGAAGACAACTGTCCAAGTCCCCTTTCTCGGCTCCCACTCGGCCTTCTCAGAAAACTGTCATCTTCAATATAGGGCTACAGTAGAAAAAGTCATGCTAAAAAAGATCTAGCAAAGAAAATAGTGAGATAGTCTAAAAAAAAGAAGCAATGAGAAATATATACAATCCAAAAGATCCATGATAGTGAGATAGCGTACCTTCATATTCTCATCATCCTCCAAAATTTTATCGGTCCAAAGATTAGTTCTTCTCCCAAGCCTCTCTCTCTCTCTCTCTCTCTCTCTCTCTCTCTCTCTCTCTCTCTGTGCCTCGCCCCCCCCTCTCCCTCTATCTCTACTTGATCTCTCTCTAATAAGCATACCAACCTGTACTAACTCCTCATCCTGTGGTCTCATTGATGACTTCAAAGTCAGACTGGTGGGCTAGGCATGTCCCATACCCAGTGCAAATATGTCACCGATTGAGAGATGGCCTCTGTCTGAAGTGGTGTATAGCACACTGCCCCTATACTAGTTGATGAGTGGCAGAGGGCTACATATCACCTGTCGCCTCTCAAATCTCCTCCACTCGGAGATATTACTCCCCTAGAAAGGTGTCTCACTAGGGTATGAAACAACCACCTAGAAAGATTACTCCTCTAGAAAGGTGTCTCACTAGGGTATGAAACAACCACCTAGTTGATACGGGTCTGGAAGAAACTATCACTAAATAACTGTATTCGTGTACAATCTCCACCTCCTCCTTATGGTATGCAAAACTGTCTGTAGGACTGTTGGCCATGAGGTTTTAAAGATCATAGCCTTGGTCTTCCCAAGATTAACAGGGTTAGGTCTCCCTCTCCCACCTTACGAAACATCTCCAAGGCTTGTAGGTATCTCTGTAGACCTGTTTGCCGAGGGGGATAGAGGGCAACATCATTTGCACATAAGAGTATCGTGTCTGCCAACAGCGACCCCTCCGCTCCAAACCTGTGATCTTGTGCTCCAAAAAGTGAGGGCATCCGTCCTTCACATCGATCGTTCCCTCAACTCAGTCTAACATACCGCCCAATGCTTAGAATCTCCCTTTGATTGACTCATGTAATCTCACCACCCCCCAGCTCATGATTCCTCGATCGTTAGTCATGCGTGCTCGTGGAATCCTTAAAATATCTCAAAGCTTATGGTCAAATATCATTTGCAATGATTGTCATTATCTCCCTCTCACTCTACTTGATCATCAATTTCTATGTAGTAGACATCGAAGATACAGGCAGGAGTTACCCAGCCATACTCAGGAGACCATGGTTGAGAAAGAGTGATGCAGTCATCTATTGGAAGACAGGACACATGTCTTTTGTTGCTTCTAAGGAGAAGATCCCGATGCAACCAGGTGCCACGGAACCAGAAGAAGAAGAGGAGCAAGACAGTGATACTCTCTCATCCTCGGTATCTGAATCAATGGAAGAATCAGACGGGGGGGAGGATTTTTTAGAGGAGGAAGTTTACATGATGGGGGTGTCTCCGACCCCGCCACCTGCAGAAAAGGTAACAGCTAGTCCTCAACAACTTGTTTCCCCAGACCTCACTCCAAGTGAGAAAGATGATTTCCTAGAAATGTTCAAAGATTTCCCTGACCTCTGCTGCCCTGATTGGGACGACTGGACAGACTAGGTTGGTTGGCCCAACCGACCTGGTTGGCTCAGCCCAACCAGCCCTATATAAGGGCCCTTTGCTGGCCCTTTGTTCCATGCAGGGTCCAGCTCCTTTGCTGCTGTCCTGCCACCTGCCAGCCCTGCTTGCAAGCCATAGACCTGCCCATAGACCCCCACTATATTGCGCCTTGCTGCAGCCCTTTGCCGGTGCCTTGTCATGGCCGTACCTTTTCCATACACTGCCCTGCAGCAACATGTACAGATCCGTACAGCTTTGTACCCTGCTCTGTACACATGCTGATGTCAGCGTGCCTTTCATAGGGTCTTGCTGCAGTCCACTGAGTGCCTCATGCCAGGCCTGGATCCAAGACACTGTGTCCCCGCCATCTTCCTGCACATGAGCTGCTCCTGATGCTGCCTTTCATCCTTGGGATACCCCACCAACCATGAATGCTCCAGATCTTTCCCAGATCCACACATCCAAGTAATCTCTCTTTGGGCACATACTACCCTAGGTCTCCCTCCCCCACGCTCTCCTCATTTGGGGGCTTACAGATGGGGAGGTGACCTTTCCAACAAAAAGGCCCACTTGGATGCTAAAATTCGCAAGGGATGGGAAAGACACTTTGCTGAGGGGGATGGTCTGCTATGCTTTGATAACAGATTGGACCACCAAATAGATAAGTTCCTGCCACCGTGGACTGGTCCATACAAAGTCATCAAGGAACGTAGCAATGGGTCTGTATAAGTTCAGGAGCTGCATGAGCCATATGGCAAGAAGGTGATCAACAAGCATTGTCTCAAGCCCTTCTTTGTGCGTGATGTTCGCATGGAGTGGTAGATGGTCGACGACTCACCACCCTAGGAGTCATTGAGGATTTGCCCATCACTATCAATGGGTTACCATCCCTGCCTGGTGGGGGAAACTATTATGGATAAATTTGACCAAAGTAAAAGGCATAAATATGTGTGTGTGCTTGTATGTGTGGCAATAGTATAATAAAATATGGTGTGCATAAGGCCCAGGGTTGAGGTGGTAGGGCATGACCATGTGCCACCCTTCCATGTAAGAGGACCCATAAGGTGTGTTGTACATAATCCATGGTAGTAATAATATAAAATGATAAGGTGGCATGGGTCCTCCATGCACCACCCCCCCACCTAGGCGGTCCCCACGCTTGCATTTAGTGAGATATGGCCCAAGGACCAGTAGGATAGGCCCATGTGGGGGGGGTAGAAAGTCCAAGAATGCAAGTTAAATAATGGAAAAGTAGGATGAGGTGGCAAGATTCCTTGTGCCAACCCTCCACTTGTCCTCCTAGATGTTTGAACGTATTATAAAATTAGGAAAAGGCCAAGGGAGTATCTTAGACTTGGGATATGGGGGTTGATGTATGTGGAAAAATGAGGCAAAGGGTTGTCGCACACAATTGAGAGTGCGTAACCGCCTAGCCTACATGGGACACTCTTCCACACACACCATGCATGTGGGAGGATGCATTTATTGGGAGAGACCCCCTCTCTTGGCTATAAAAGGAGGGGTCTATTCCTTGATGGAACACGCTCATTCTTGTAAAGCCACCTAGCTAGTACTTTGATTCCCCCCCCCATCTTTCCAATAAAGCATGACTCTCTTCCCTTGATGTCTCCATCTCTACATTCCACCTCCCATCATGTACATGCTCCTCTTCCCCCTCTCCTTTTCCCCTTGTGTCATAGTCCCCCTCTTCATTCCCACCCCTCTTAATCTTTTTCCCCACCTATGTTAACGCTTCTTCCCTCACGTTCCCTTTTCCTCCATGGCCCTCGAGCGTCGCCATGCCTAGCGTCTAGCCTCATGCATTGAATTCTTTTCTAGTTAATAATACACGGAGTTAATGCCATTTGATTTGATGTCAATAGCATAATCACAGCCGAAACAATCATTACTGCAGAACCTGGCAGAACTGGAAAACCGTTGAGTTTTCCAAACCGACACACACGAGTTTGAATCAATACAACTATGAGCCATAGAAATGCTATCAGAGAGGGTGGCATCATTCTAGGTGAATGGGCTTCCTACAACAAATAGTGGTTACCACGACATGATGAGAGCTTGCGGTGTTTCCTTTTCTATTTCCATTTACACATGGTAACTACGAAGGATCCATTCAATTTGCTAACTACATGATATTGAGAATAACTACATTGTTCTCAATCTACACTTTGTACAAGCTACACATGCTAATCATGTATCAATTGAAGCAAGCGATCATGATCGCAAATAGTAGCAACACGACGTGTTTATAGCATGATATTGATCAGTTCAAGAAATGCAATTGAGATGCCATTAATCAAGACGTGATCAAGCATGTGTTATGCTACAACATGCCATCCACGATGCCTAGAACACCATCATGGCATCAAAGACAATTGTAGGATCTAATAGCAATGGTGGACACTTGGGGTCTTCCAGACTTCTTCTTAACATTTACTGCATAATTGCCCGCTAACACCAGCTTTTGTTTAGATACGCCATCTTTTATCATTTACCATATTGGTCCCACCTCAAGATCAATCACTTGCTTGATCCCATGCATATCTTCAAGAATGTGGCATCTACCATTTGGGAACTTTTTTTTTTGAATGGGACACAAGATTCTGCAGGCATAAGAGACTATCTACGCACCACAAGGAGGATGTGTGAAGCTTGGCCACAAGAGAGACCAAATGGGTGTGTTTTTTTGCCTCGTGCACCGTGGAGGTTATCAAAGCTAGAGATGGTGGCGGTGAAGCGCGCTATCACTACCATTCATACTCCCACTAGATGCATGAGGATATGAGGTGTCAGAAACACGATGGCAAGAGATCAGCATTATAGAGAGCATCACAAAAAAGTACAATGCACAATTCTCTTGGAAAGACTATCCAGTTGAATCCGCGATCCATTTATTTATGCACAAATACATACTACCATCAAATGGTCTTCTCGGCCGCATCGACCACCACGTTGTTCGATACAAAATACAAAACAAGGGATCCTTGCATACACATCTCCTACTATGGGTTCGTAAAGACGATTGTCCATGGATAACAAATGAGATCGCTGCATACATTCCCAGAGATGACGCATGGCCTCAAACTACAACACCATATAATCTATTATTATCGAAGCAACTGCATATTTCCAGAAGAAGCTGCTACACAAGATTAGCACATCACTCATGCAAGTATGGATTTCCTTTTGAGGTACAGCTTATCTCTAAACTGGCAGTCCTAGATCCTCATACACAAAGATGGCTTTACTTTCATCCTGCGTTCGAGCATCAGAATGTTGTTCCTTACCATGCAATATTGTTGCTCCTATGGGGAGCCCATATGAACATACAACGTGTGACAAACTCTGCAATAACACACTAACTTATCAAATACAAAATGAAGGCAGAGCGCCCATGGGAAATTTAAACATGCGGTCCGAGGATGCAGCACGATTGGGGTAGCATAATCTCGACACATTGAAATTGAAACTCATAGCAGCAATCCTCCTATCAAAACTAGTGTCACTGACAAAGGTTCCACTCAATTGCTTACAGATCCCAGTAATCACAAGGACCAAGTCTACTCATTATGTCGGCTCATCTCCTCCTACACTATATCAACGAATGATCTCAAGAAACCACAACGTCATCATGCATCTGATCGACCTCTATTGTGGAAGGCCCGCATGCCTTGAGAATACCACATTCTACGAGTATCACACAACATACATGACCTATTGGCCAAAACAAAACATCTGAGCTACTGAGAATCAGACAAGACTGAAGATGCTACAAATCTTGCAACAGTTCAAGACGGTTGCTAACGTAGCACTTACAGTCAAGCAACATTCGATCTTTACAAAATTTGCAACATCAAAGATAGGATTGCACATCATCATTGGAACTCTAGGAAGTG
Source organism: Dipteris shenzhenensis (assembly GCF_047967505.1). Taxonomy (NCBI): domain Eukaryota; kingdom Viridiplantae; phylum Streptophyta; class Polypodiopsida; order Gleicheniales; family Dipteridaceae; genus Dipteris; species Dipteris shenzhenensis. The sequence continues at coordinate 24,947,281 of NC_141603.1, read as the reverse complement.
GAAAGACCTTTCTCATAAAGTACAATGTCTTGCATTTGATCTCACAAAACAAGATGGTCCTATTGATTGTGTCGACTGGAGCAGCCGCAATACAGTTAAGCAGCATTGCCACAACAGTGCACTACTAATTCAACATTCCAATCTATAGTAATCAATACCCAATATCCATCCATGAGATAGACGAGTAGTACAATGCTATCAAGGAAGCCGATGCAATTATCATTGATGAGATGTCCATGTTAACAAGGATGACTTTTGATTTCTCTGTGCATCACGCACAGGACCTGCCATTATTGGCCTTCAAAGGCTCCACTCAATTAGACAAAGAAAGCCTACGAAGCCACTCAATCAGACAGAGAAAGCCTACAGAGCTGGAGATCACAGAATGCCTTGGCCAATGCATTATCAACAAAGAAGAGGCTCTTCGATTCATTGACAGAAGAACCACCATTATATGCACGCATAGAGTAGACGTGCGCACATACAACGACCTATTACTTTAAAAATTTCATCCACCAAAGTTGGTTGTTCATATAACTCTTCACACAAATGCCTAACAAACAACACTTCACGACGATACTTTCAATGAGGTCAGCAAAATCAACGTTGGAGCAAGAGCGATGATCACATAAAACATTGACCTCACTATCGGTGCTGCAAATGGAGCAACATGCAAGATCCATGAAATTAATACATCTACAATAGGCACGATAACTAGAATTATTGTCATCATCGACAAAACTAAAGAAAAATTTACAATACGTCATTCAACATCAATGAAAGGCGGTGAATGGTAACTAGCACCATAAATTGACATTTGCTTTAACACTCGCATATGCATCATGAGTCACAAATCGCAGGGTGTAACAATCTCAAACAAAGCGTTGCTCATTTTTCATAAAGTGTTTGCATCGGGCCTTGGATACATGATGCTATCTCATGTAATTGAGAGACTGAAGCTATAAATCCTCAGATTTCCACATCTTCACTTCTTCACTCTAATTGCCATTAGATATTCTATGACAAGGATCCTCATGACAAAGTAGATGTCCATGTTTGCATTTCATAAAATATATACATCTCTGCACTTTTAGGCAACCCTCTAATAATCTTTTAATTCTTATTTCTTGTGTCTTCTCTTCTACAGGATTCAGCCGCCACAGGCCGATCAAAATGTGTAAACAAAGAATACAAATGGATACAAACAAGGGACAATTAACACAAACAAAAAGAAAAATGAAATTCTTCTCTTGCATCTTCTCTCCTCTAAGTTTACGATTACACTCTTTTGCAGTTGCTTTACATGTTAAAAAAGAACGCAAAAACAAACGTGCCCGTGGCAGCCAGGAGAACCCAGTACCTGACAACAAACTAGATGCGTTTGCCCAATGTTACAGGTGGCCACCCATCTATGTACATCAATGGATTCAGCACAATTACAGGGAGCTTTGTGAGCATATGGACACTTGCCATGACCAGTATTCAGTCAGACTATTCAGTCAGACAGGAATCAAAAGGCATTAGATATGCAAACCGTACATTGCATTTGGCATTTCATACATTAATTGCTTATATTCATTACACCATATCTTAGTACCCATGAAAAAAACACTCACTACACAACCGATTTCAACACATCATGTGATCGTAATAGGGCTTTTGAAAGAGATACTTTATGAGCTTGACATTAACTTCGACAAGTCGAAAGAACCGCTCAATAATATCGAGGCTCAAAAACTTCTGGATGAAAATACAAAGGGGATATTTGTATATGCTTGTGATTTACCAAGATTTGGGTATAATATGTCTTTAGATTTATTGAAAGACACAACAAGACATCAAGGCAATGCAGTGTAGAACAATTCATGAAACAATACAGGCATACACACAATGCCACGAACCCGCCTATCACAATCGAGAAGGTCAATTACTTTTTCAACAAGACAATTTACAACTAGAGATTCAGTGTAGACACAAATCCATACAAACCTTTGGAGGCAAACCATGGCAATCAAATGAAAAGCGTTGCTTATTTCATGCACTATGTAGTTAATTAACACCTTACTCATGCCAGCTTCTATTGTTTTCTTGGCAGACAAAATGCACCTGAAGAGCAACACCGACAACAAACAAGAGGCAACAATGAAGTGCCAACGCAAACAAACGAACAGAAGCACATAGTTTACAGCATAACATGCATTCTGACTAGTAGATAGTGTATAGGATACACGACAGACCTCTCTAGGAGGATAGCACAGCATAGGAGGAAACCATTGACAAAGATGGCGATCGATTTTGCTACTCATCAACCATTCGATGAGAATTTTGAAGTGAAAATTTTGGAAACTTCTAATAACATAGACAAAGCTCGCACACTTGAACAATATTTCATTTTCAAAACCAGTGCCATTGGACCGTTACGATACAATACTCTCGGCAGCCATCTTGCACGGTCTCGAAAGTATTATTTTTTGAAAAGAAGAAAACTATTATAAATAAACGGATATCTCCTTTTTGGGACATCCCGCAACTTAATTTTGCATTGCACAAGATGTCGAATTTAAAGGCCGTTTATCTCTTCACGTCGTTATCTACAGTTTTGTAATTACAATATCCATATCTTTCCATGATTCCTTTCATTGTATCTTACTCGATCTACAATAAATTTATTACAAGTTTTATGTTGTTCACGATCTACACTAAATTTGTTACAACTGCTTTCACATATCGTACATGTACAATATCCATATCTATACACAGTTCGGCTCATTCTATCCTACTCAAGTGTCCTGGCCAAGCATACTAGTTTAGTCTATTAAATGTAAGCTACTCCAATGGCATTCTTGATGTCTTCAAGTCAACTGTATTTCAATGATGATTTGCTATGACTCTTCTGGCAATCAAATCCGGACGTTTATCTCCAAAGAGGATAATTGGGCTTATCGAGCTTTCTTGTCTTTGCCAAGTTGGGGATCAACAATTTCCAAGCCATCTTGATGTGAACCTTCTAAATCACTATCGATTCGGTACTTAACTAAATCATTGAGCTTTCTGAATTAAAGAGGAATTGACTACACATAGCAATCAAGGACTTCATGACAACACCACTTTAGTTGCACCGACTCGGTTGTGCATGTAGTTTGTTCGGCTTAAAACCCTTCATTGTGGTCCTTCTCTTATGGCTACGTTAGTCCATGAAGCTTTATCTTGGCTCTAGACCCCAACTTGCGACTATATTAGGCTGTTATGCTTCATTCTTTGCTAGAGGACGAGCTTGTGGCGACATTAAGTCATGAAGCTTTGTCTTCGACTAGTAACTCCTAGCAATACCAAGGATCATGTTGCTCAAGCATTGACATCCACCAGTCTTAGCAACAACAACTATGTTACTCCCAACAACATTAGCTCAAATGTACGATGGTCTTTTATAAGTCGATCTCCCTTTCATTGCCATCTTGCGAAAGGCGGTGGTGTTAGTTCACACAACTGACTCCTCAGTGAGAGATTCCTCGTGATTTCTAGCCGTTGGAGTCAACCCTCGAATCAAATGCTATGATTCATAATCTAGGTCGTGAGCAAGGCTACCTATCTTTGGGGTCCTACCTGCCTTACGAGTAGAGTCTAAGATATCAAGAGGATTTAGTGTCATCCGAATCCACAACTCCTACCTTAATACAGCTCGATTCAAACAAATGAATGAATAAACTATACAAATCAAATATGGTGTCATCCGAATCCACAACTCCTACCTTGGAAAACCCAATGGAATAGAGCTTGATTCAAACGAATGACCAATTTGAATGAATAAACTATACAAATGAAATCATTTCATCCTCGTTCACATGCTCCCAAGCTAGCTCAACATACTACATACTACCTCAACGTACTACATACTAGTTCAACATACTACATGTATACTTTTGTTTTGTTTTGAGAGCCGGCTTTGCTGTGTGAGGTACTTACACCCACCAGACGTCTCATGGAGAACACTTTCCTCCCACCTTATTTATTTGGTGCCACCTCAAGTGTGGACCCTCCGTATTAAGTGGAAACTTAGAGAGCGGAGAAGATACCAGGACCCAGGCATGCGGGACTTGCCTTTGACCCCCTAAAACTCCATAAACTAGCGTCCATAAACTTTTGTTAGCACTTCCCCACTAGGAGCAAGCTACAACAACTATAGCAACAAAAAAGATTTGAGTCTAAAGCGGTTCGGCCATGTTGTTTCTTTTTTGGCTTACCCAAAGGAAGGACTAATTGAAGGAGATTCAAAACAAAGTGAAAATAGCCATTTTAAATTTCCCAAAAATCTTTAATGATTTTAAGATCCACTGGTATTGTTCCCTCTCGGGTTGCTATTTTTCCCTCTAGACTTCCTCCACAGTTTTAGAGCCCCCGCCCCCTCTTTTGGAAGGATGTTATGGATGGCGGTGCTGTTGATTTTGCTGTCTTGCCTGTGTTGCTCTATTGCCCTGTTGTGTCTGTGCTTCCTCCAAGTTTTTCTGTACTCTGAACCCAATTGTTACCTGATTGTCCCGCGCCGCAACAGTGGCATTCTGAAAGCATGCTGTAGCCCTAGAGTAAAGATTGGAGAGGAGCGAGATTGAGGTTGAAAATTCCCGGCCAGGATGTCATGTTCCACTCGAGTTTCTCCCGTTGAACTGCAGTTGCAAGATGGATGCCCTGAGTCTCTCTGGGTCGTGGGGATGGTGAGAGGGAATCCATTAGCTTTGGTGGGCGGAAGAACAGAGCATGCAAGTTTTCCCTGAGCCTCCTCCCCGCAATTATTCTCCTCTCAGTTCGACGAAACAATTCATCACCTTGAGAGAATGAATGAATTGTCACCTTAACACAACTCAAGAAAGTGGATTCATTTCTCCGGGCTGGATTGGATTGACTCGCTTCAGACTATCCCTGTTGTGGACTTGAATTGCAGGCACCATCGTCAAGCTGCTCAAGACTAGCATGTAGCAAGACATTTAGTTGTCGAATTTGCACCCAAAATGCGCAGAAGACATCTGAATCTCGAACTCGTAAAGTCCCTACTTCCAATGCCTGATTAGATGCAGGTGCTGGTAAATTTTTGCTTTGCAGATGTCTAGCCTCCTACCATCTAACCAGCAGGACCAGCTTCTAGCCTTCATATATACTCCAGTTGGAACTCTTTTTCTGAGTGTTTTACCATCCAAATTTTCGTGAGGGTTCTTGTAGACGTGATGATGATTCTGCAGCTCTGAACCTCATTGTTTTATTGCCGCTTATTAGGTGACTTACTTCTAGGTCCTCCCGCTGTGTGTTGTTCATTGTTTGGCTTGCTAATTTACCTATCTGTACCTATTGCTCCTTGTTGTGCTGATGTGAAATTGCCAAATGGCTGCTTATTCTTATGCTTCGATCTTCCCTTCCAAAATGCCCTTTGAATTATGGTCGTTTTGTTGGCGGTGGCCAAAATGCCCTTTGAATTATGGTCGTTTTGTTGGCGGTGGTGTAGCTCCCTCTGAGTTGTAGCTGTTGGGGGAAGCTTGGTAACATTTTGCCCGCTCCCCCTCCTGTATTTTCTGCTAAAAGATTGGAAAGGGCATTCAAGGTGAAGCCTCCGTTTCGTTCCTGCTTTCTAATTCACACGAGTGCCAGGACATCGCTCAGGCCTTCAAAATCCGTAGCGATCTCTTAATTTCTTCTTACAGTTCAGTAGTTCGCTCACAGCTCTAGAATGAGCAGTCATGTCCTAATGTTTTTCTTCCTGGCCTTTTTGGTGCTTGTCCTCTCATTTGCCAACAAGCGCTATTCCTCTTTCATGTTCTTCTTCTTTGTCATTTGTATCGAGCATGCCCAATCTTGCGATTAAGCCGTTATCCTTAGACACGAGCTGGAATGTCTGGATTATGTCTGACCCTCAGGCTAGCGATACCCAAATAGACATTAGTAGGCATAAGTGCATCTTGGGATCGTTGCCTGTCCCCTATTTGAGGTGGATGGCCATGAAGCTCAACGAGCTGGGAACCAACAAGGCCTGCAAGGCCTGTCGCTCACAGATGTTCGATGGGCACCCTCCGATGAATGAACACTTTGGTCTTGAAAGCTTCAATGCGGAGATCCTTGGTCAGCTGGGTCCAGAGACAGATCATGCTACGTATGCCTCTCTTTTGAGGCGTTGCACCAATGCCAAGGCCCTGTCTGAGGGCAAACGTGTGCATGAACGCATGAGCAGGCATGGCTATGCTGGTAACAGATTTCTGAGTAACCTTCTTGTCCAAATGTACAGCAAGTGTGGGAGCTTGGAGAATGCACGTGCTGTGTTCGACAAAATAGTCTCTCGAAATTTATAATCTTGGAGTATTATGATCGCAGCGTCTGCCCAGAACGGGGGCCTGGATGATGTGAGGGCATTGTTCGCAGAGATGCCACAACGTGATGTGGTCTCGTGGAATGCCCTCATCGCTGTATGTACTCAAAATGGGAATCAAAGGAGGCCCTGCAACTGTTTGGTCAAATGCAGGCCTCAGGGTTCAAGCCAAACGAGATCACCTTCATCTGTGTTGTTGTGCCAGTGTGGCAGCCATAGAAGGCGGTCGAGTTATCCATGCCGCTGCTGCTGGCAATGGATGGGAGTGCAATGTTATTGTGGGGAATGCCCTCGTCAATATGTATGGCAAGTGTGGGAGCCTAGATGATGCAAGGGAAGTGTTTTCACACTTGCCACAGCGGGATGTGCTCACCTGGAGTGCTATGATCACCGCATGTGGCCAGAATGGGCATGGCAAGGAGGCCCTGCAACTGTTTGGCCACATGCAAGCGGAAGGCCTTGAACCGAACAAAGTTACCTTCATCTGCGTCGTGGATGTGTGCGCCAGTGTGGCAGCCTTACAAGAGGGCCAAGTGATCCATGCAATTGTTGCTACCAATGGGTGGGAATGGGATGTGGTTGTTGGGACAGCTCTTGTCAATATGTATGGAAAGTGTGGAAAATTAGATGATGCAAGGGCAGTGTTTGCAGAGATGCCACAGCAGAACGTAGTCTCCTGGAGCTCCATGATTGCTGCCTGTACCCAGAATGGACATGGCAAGGAGGCCCTGCAATTGTTTAATCAAATGCAGGCCAAAGGCATCGAGCATGATAATATCACCATTGTCTGCATTTTTGATATATGTGCAAGTGTGGCTGCCTTTGAAGAGGGTCGAGTGATTCATGGTATTGTTACTGGCATAGGATGGGAGTCGAATGTTGTTGTGGGAACAGCTCTTTTAAATATGTATGGGAAATGTGGGAGTCTAGATGATGCAAGGGCGGTGTTTGCAGGGATGTCACAGAAGGATGTGGTTTCTTGGAGAAACATGATTGTTGCATGTACGCAGAATTCCCATGGCAAGGAGGCCCTGCAAATGTTTGGTCAAATGCAGGATGAATGCTTGGAACCAGACAGGGTCACATTTATTTCTGTTCTAGATACGTGTGCCAATCTGGCTGCCCTAGAAGAGGGTCGAGTGATCCATGCTACTATTGCTGGGAATGGATGGGAGTTGGATGTCGTTATGGGGACAGCCCTTGTCAATATGTATGGCAAATGTGGAAACCAAAGTGATGCGAGGGCAGTATTTGAAGAGCTGCCAGAACGGAATGTGATCTCCTGGAGTGCCATGATCGTTGTATGCGCCCAGAATGGGCATAGCAATGAGGCCCTGCAACTATTTGTCCAAATGCAAATAGAGGGCTTTGAGCCAGACAAGGTTACCTACATCTGCATTGCGGACGCATGTGCTAGTATGGCTGCTCTAGATGAGAGTCGAGCGATCCATGCTACTATTGCTGGCAATAGGTGGGAATTGGATGTTGTTGTGGGGACATCCCTTGTTAATACGAATGGCAAGTGTGGAAACCTAGATGATGCAAGGGCAGTGTTTGCAGAGATGCCACATCGGGATGTGGTCTCGTGGAATGCCATGATTTCTGCATGTGCCCAGAATGGACATGGCAAGGAGGCCCTGCAGCTGTTTGGTCAGATGCAGGCTGAAGGCTTTGACCCGGACAAAATCACTTTTATCTGCATTGTGGATGCGTGTGCCAGTGTGCCTGCCCCCGAAGAGGGTCAAATTTTCCATGATATTATTGCTGTTAAAGGATGGGAGTCAGATGAAGTTGTAGGGAATGCCCTTGTCAATATGTATGGCAAGTGCAAGAGCCTAGATGAGGCAAGGGCTGTGTTTGAAGAGATACTAAGTGGAATGTGGTCTCCTGGAATGCCATGATTGCTGGATGTTCCCAGAATGGGCAATCCAAGGAGGCCATGCAACTCTTTGATCGAATGCAGGCTGAAGGTTTCAAGCCAGACAAGGTTACCTTCATCTCCATTTTGGATGCATGGGCCAGTGTGGCTGCATTGGAAGAGGGTCGATTGGTCCATGCCATGGTTGCTAGGCATGGATGGGAGTCAGATGTTGTTCTGGGGAATGCCCTTGTCAATATGTATGGCAAGTGTGGGAGCCTAGATGATGTGAGGCCAGTGTTTAGAGACATGCCATGTCAAGATGTGGTCTCATGGAATGCCATTATCTCTGCATATGCACAAAATGGGCATGGCAAGGAAGCCCTGCAACTGTTTGGTCAAATGCGGGCCGAGGGGTTTGAGCCAGACAAGGTGATCTTCATCTCTGTGTTGACTGCTTGCAGTCATACAGGGTTTGTTGCTGAGGGGAAACGATACTTTGATTCTATGAAAAAAGAACATGGCATAACTCCCTTGGCGGAGCACTATGTGTGCATTGTTGATCTCCTTGGTAGAAGAGGCTCATTGGATGAGGCAGAGGACATAATCATCAGTATGCCATTTGAAAATGTCCCTTCAGTATGGTTGAGCTTGCTTGCTTCATGCAGACTTCACAATGACAAAGAGCGGGCTGTGCGTGCTGCAAATTTGGTTTTTAAGCTAGATCCAAGCAATGCATCACCATATGTATTGCTACAGACATCCATGCAAACACAGGTAGCTGGCAAATCACCATAATCAGTTTCTTTGGTTTTTGGAGAGAGTATTGCTGTTGACAAAATATGGCTATACGTCTAAAGACAGTTATTCACTCTATTTCATAGAGCAGGGGGAAAAAGTCAACTGGGCAAATGTTGTACATGACAGAATTATGGGTGAAATTTTAGGTGGGGATAAAAGATGCAGTACCCCGATTCCAAGATGAGATCTACTTTGTTTTATTTTCTTTAGTGCAGACTCCAGAATATCTTCAACCAAAGAAAGGGGTGATAATTTCAGAGGATCAAGATTCTGAAGATAAAGATGCTTTGGTTGAGGGGTATCGCTGGGCTGAAGCTGTAAAATCTCTTATGGACTGTGGTCACATTGAAGAGGAGACTTCTTTACAGGAGAGTAAGAGGGAGTACCCATGGAAACAGACACACAGCAAACCAAGACTACTCCTAGGAATAAGACTGAGAGGGGGAATTTCTCTAAAATGTTGAGCAAGAGCAATCAGAGGACTTAAAAGGTAGAGATTCCAATGCCTGTTACTGAAATAGAAGTTCATTTAGTAACTTACAAGATCCTATGCCTGGATCAGAGACAGCCCATGTGGAACGTGAACATGAAGTCGACATTAAGACAGAAACTGGAAACAAAGCAGGCTAAATTAGAGTAATATAGTCAAAAGGAACTAAAGATATTTCTTTCTTTGATGCTGCTAGAGCTATACAGTTACAGAAAGTTTGCGGATCAACAAAAGGTCAGGCAGTCATAAATGCAGCACATTTATATGGAGTGGCATGTAGGGCACAACGTATAGAATCATCAGACGCATTAAATAGTAATGGGGGGCTTTGCCATTGTGTTTGGAAGAATTACCTAGCACTAACGTGTGCTCAATGAGTTCAAGGATAGACCCATTGCAAAAGCTGCAATAGTTCAAGGATGCTTTCCAGAACAAGTACAATTAATGAGTGCATTCCCAGATGCTTGGCAAGAACAGTTATCACAGTCCACACAACGACTACAACAGGAGCGGGATCAAAAGAACAAGCTTACTAATGCAATGGAGAGCACAACAACGAGATACAAGACTTAAGGGAAGAGCTCATTAAACTTAAACAAAATAGGAAGCTGTTTACAAGAACAACATATTGTATCAATACAATCAATACAAGAAAAGGTACATGCAACTCCAATTTATTGACATTGTCAATACCGCAAATTCATCGATGGACACCAAATATGTACATGCAAGTCCTAAGCCTCAACATCGATAGCCTCATTCTTTCCTCTTAACAAACATTGAATGAAGTATACCTTGCTAGCATTATAGTTTTATTTGCACTCTTTACAATAGGGTTTATATATACTTGCTACAAGGTTGACGGAAACATGGAGAAGACATGAGGGATTTTACAAGGAATGTGCAATTGATTAGAAGTAAACAGGGCTTCAGACCTTATATGCGTTAGAATATGATTTGGAGTTTTATTACCTTTGTATGTGCACAAAGTGTGCGTTGAATGTTGTTTTCCAAACTTATTATGAGCTAACATAACGACCTTGCTTTTTCTCTTTAATAGGACTTACACTCAATACTAAGTTGAGAGAAGCATGGAGACTACTTCTTTGTCTTTTTAGGAGAGGCGACTATTAGTAGGCTAATGCTAATTTTTGAACTATTTATCTTTTGTGCTCTTTTATTGGTTGCTACTTCTTGTGTTGGTTGTTGTTGATCCCCTTAATGTGGGCATGGCTACTTGTCAGCTCTATCTTTCTTGTCAAGTTGCCTTTGCTAGAAAAATACTTCAATTCTTTGTTTGATTAAATGTGATGTCTTTGAAAGTTGATGCATGTTGAGGCAATTGGATACATGTTGCTACATGTACGTTGTATGTTGCCACTCTCAATGTCATTGCCATTTTTTGTCTGATTGGATGTGCCAATTGTGGTTGACTTTGTTATTGAAAAATGATATTCTTTTTGAAGTCAGATTGCATAAGGTTGCATGGCCATTGTTTTGTGCTTTGCTTGCTTATTGATTATGCTTGCCACTTGATTGCCGATATGAAAAAGTCGACTTGTAGTCGTATGGTCAAAAGGTTTTTTCATGCATTTGATGTTTTCAATCATCTGTATTGTGTTTTCCCATTGACTATTAATGAATCAAGGTTTGCATGTACTTTTGGATTTTTTGGGCTTCCCGTTTGTCTTCATCAACCTCATGGATGGCCTTTGCTTTGTCTTCCAGCACCTCATCGATCTCATGTATAACCTTTGCTTTGTCTCCCAGCACCTTCTTTGTCTTTTCTTGCTCCTCCTACTAGTCAGCTTCCAAAGACACGAGTTGGGCTTTCAACATATTGTTTTCATGCACCAATTGTCAAAATTTGAAATGGCCACCTTCCTGAGGATGAAATTATGTGATGTGTAGCATAACAAACTGCAAGCTTGGCATATCATGTCAGAAACTCTTCATTGTATGTACTTGCTTGTCTCTTGTATAGTTTTTTGTGTCTAGCTATGGCATAGGGAACTTAGGCACATCATATATGCCTAATGTTACTCTATGTGGCTTAGGAAATTTTGGGCTCTTGGGTTCCTCCTCCTTGTTGTCTTCATTCTTTGGGCTAGTTGAACCCTTCCCCTTTTCTTCTGATGTCAACTTTCCTTTCTTTCTACCTTTGGTCAAAGGCTTCTTTTTCTCCTCAATTTGTTTCTCTGGGAGTTTTGGCATCATCTCCCGAAGTGATGTCTCAGGCTTTGGCGACTTGTTGAAAAGATCATCGATTAAGCTGTGTGGGCTCAATTGGGGGCTAGGTTGATGCATCTATGTAGCTTTGGACAACCATGCATAGGTGTGCCCCCAATCATCCCCCTTTTTTCTTGCCATTTTGAATTTGGTTATTGATGGCATTGGAAACCATCCTTGCACAGTTGTGATGCCTTCCCCTTTTGTCGCATTAAGTGCCTTCTGCATTAGTCACTGTGTCACACAAGTGTTCACACTCTTGATCCAAACTTATTCAGAAAGAAACCGAAGATAATTGTTGGCACTGGCAACTTGCACCTTGGTTGTGAAATACTGCTATCCAAGCAACCATGCCGTGTTGATGAACAACTTTTTCTAAGCTATGGGGGGATCCGAGGTATCTTCCTTTGGGTTCGGCAATTTCAATGCCTCTGTAACTACTTCTTTGATGCCACTGATGGTTCTTCCCACTGTGTGGAATGCCTGCACTGTTGGGACATAGGAGTTGACCTTTGCAAGGTTTCTCATGTTTGAATCAAGGCAACAAATAGGCCCCCCACTCTGATGAGCTAGGCTTGTGGATGACTTTGAAATTGAACTTCTGGACCAAAAGCATCCACCAAATAAGCCGTGGCTTCATGATTTGTCTTGTTGATGAGGTACAAGAGCACTTGATGATCCACATAGAATACGAAGGGGTTGCCGAGGAGATAATACATTATACACCATACCCAGGTCTTCCCATTTGGTCATTGAGCAATTCATTTTGCAGAGGATAACATTTAGCTTGCATAGTAGATGTAAAAACCAAATTTCCTTTGGGCTAAGCTAGAATGGACCCAATCACCTTGATGCATGAACATGAACATGGAAAATTACATTCCAAATTGGGATTTCGTAGGATTAGTGCCTTGACCACCATCACTTATAGGGTCTTGAATATGTTTTGTCATGTTGGTTGCTCCAATTGAACTTTATGGTAGACCTTGTTAGTCGGTGAAGTGGTTTGGAAACATCTACAAACTTCTTGATGAATCATTAATAAAAGTTGAGGTATCCCACAAATAATTGTACTTGTGTGACAATACCCGACTCTTTCATCTTATGTATGGCATCTACTCTTTGACTTTTTGGTCATGATGCCTTCATAAAAAATTGTGTGACCTAGTAAAATACGTGAAAACACACAAAATACACATTTGTATGGGTTAAGGTAAATTCTTGTCTTAAAACATTTCTAAATTACCTTTCAAAGGCGCTCTAAATGTGCTTGTTTTGTGCCATAGATTGAGAAGTCATCCAAGAATATTACAAGAAATTCATCGGTGTACTCTTGGAACTTCTCCACCATGATTCTTTTATGGCATTACTTTGCTCAAGTATGCCCCTCACTTGCACTCTAATGTCTTCTCTAGTGCATTTGATTTACACTCCCTAGCAAGATTACCAAAACTTTTTGCCCAATTATGTAGATGTGTATTGTAGTTTGGCCTATCATCCCATGGTCCCCTTCATGTGTCTAGGTTGTGAGGCAATTTCCTTTTCTAGATAATAGATGAGTGGCACCCTTTGTCGAGCATCATATGACAAATGTAGCAAATGCGAGGTGTTGTACACAATGGAACTTGCACAAGGAAGGGAGTATGGTTACAAAATGAATGCAAGAAATGTTGGAAGCAAGTGTATCATATGGTCAATTGGCTAGATACAACAACACTTGGATGCACTCTCCACACACTTGATGGCACCTAGCTATGTGGACTCGAGACCCTTTTATACATGGTGCATTCACCTGGGTAGGTATTACCCACCACCTTTACAACAACACTTGGCTAGATACAACAACACTTGATGGCACCTAGCTATGTGGACTTAAGACCCTTTGATACATGGTGCATTCACCTGGGTAGGTATTACCCACCGCCTTTACAATGATACAACATTCTGTTAGACAATGACATTGTCACCAACACCCCAATGCCACAATGGTGGTCAAAACCCAGAATAGTTCCACTAGCAGCAGCTGCCACAAATAATAGCCCCATAAGAATGCGACTCAAAACAGAGTTGGGGTGAATGTTGAACCCAGATGTTTAGATAATCCAAATATAGGAGCCCCAACTAGGACGAAAGGAGATCCCAAGCAAAGGATGAAGTGGCCAAATGATGCTCCCACCTAATGACATCTTGGAGCAAATGGTCGAAGGCATGGAACCCACCAATGCAACCTTGTCTTTAGGCTACCATTAAAGAATTAAGTGGTGGCCATTAAGGAATAGAATGGTAATAGTGGGTAGAAGTCAATACGTGATGACAGTTTGTCAGACACAAAGTAAAGTGGTTGTAAATGGATAGTGTCATGGTCTGACACAGTGCCAAATAGTTGAAAGGCGATGGGTAGTACCTGTTGCCTCTATCAAGCGGATGTCATACCCACACCATTTATAAGGAGGGGCCAACCTCCAGAAAATCAAAGCGAGGGAAGTTGTATGCAATGTTGTGATCCACTTCTCACATCTTCTCAAAATCTGGCCAACTCCAGCATCAATGAAGGTGGGGTCAATCCTCCGTTCAAGCCCTGTGTAGCAATAAGTCCACCAAAATGCTATGCATTTCAAAAATGGGATTCTCCATTGAGGTTGGAGACCAACATCCTTATCGGCTCGGGGTACTATGTTGTAGTCAGATCAACTATATCATCCCCGTGTATGTCGTTGACATTGCCATTTGTGGAAGATGTGTTGAATGAGATCAGTTAAAGCTCTCACCTCCATTATGTATTTTTTGGAGAGGTGAAAGCTTTACAGCTTTCCTTTCCACCTATTCATGTCTACCACATCTTTGACTGTGATCTGAATGAAGTCATTGCCTCGTACCTGGTATCGTGGTCTGGTGTGGAGTCTTGTGGCTGCTGCTACTACGGATCCTCTTCCTCTAGGGAATGTTGGGCAACTTTCTCTTTCGGCTCCTCTTCATATGGCCCTTCCAGGTCGGACAAGAGCATGGGCTTAAGTATAATGTACCACTGTTTGGTACCCATGTCTTCATGTCCCTCTCCATCGAGAGGTGGTTGTTGCTTGTCCCTTGTTCCATGCTCTGAGGTGGAGGGTTGTGTTGAGAGACCATGCTCAACATCATGTGATTACATATGCATAGCACTAACACATATAGAGTGCTATAAAGGAAAGGGTTAGATGCCCTAACGCTAACCCTAAATAGGTTTGTATATATTCTACATTTTCAACTAAATCTAGTGTACAGTTATTCATTCGTGGTGTCCTCTCTAGCTATGCCCCTCTCTTCTCATCTCCACTCTTCTCCTCTCCCCTCTTCATGTTTTGTCATGGTATCAGAGCTTCCTTGCCTTCTGCTGAGGCATTACGATTCTTGAGAGAGTGAGAGTGTCTATATGGTGCCTTGCATGGAGGAGCACTACTTGGGATAAGATCAATCTTATGGTTCTCAGGTCTAGACTAAGAAGGCTAGGGGGGGTAAGTCTTCCATAAAACAATCAGCATAGGTAGCTATAAAAACATCAAGAGGCTCTTGCTTAGGGTTTTTCAATTGCGAGACTATTTGCTTGTGCTTTCTTATGTTTGTGGATATCAAAATCTTTCCCCTCATTCTTGTATCACTTTCTTTCATGTTTTTGCCATTCGTAGATTTCCTTGCAGTCTCGTATGCTTCCTGTGCTATAGATCAACAAATCCTTGCTTTGATACCACTAGAACAAGAATCACTCAATGATGAAACCTACAAATCATCAAAAACACAGCAAAAACTATACACACAAATATGCACGATCTTACCGCTTTCTTTCACATTTTTTTTGTTCGTAGATTTCCTTGAAGTCCCCATGCTATGAATCAAAGAATCCATGCTTTGATACAACTACAATGGGAATTGCTCATAGAACCTACAAATCATTGAAAGCACAACGAAAACTATACACACAAATATGCACGATCTTTCAAAACTCACAAATGGGAAAGATAACAAGCATGTTGGGTGCAATCTCCCCCCATAAGAGCAGTGCTTGTCTTCCACTTCCTATGTATTTGATTGATTTGACAATTTTGAGAAACAACTAATACAAACTCATGTACCTATCCTCCATGCACAAACAGGAGATAAGCCCCACACACCCTTTCCAAAATAGCTTGCCTTTTAGATATAGAGTTTTCTTTTCCCACTTTAGTTAATATGATTAGGCTAAGCCTCTAATGTTCCACTTTAGTTAATATGCTTAGGCTAAGCCTCTAGTGTCCCAAAATTTAAAATATGTACATGAGCATTTGTAATTTCAAAAACTAGGCTTTCTGAAGTACGCCTTGTTTATTACCCGCATCACTGGTTGCATCTTATGTGCACAAAAATGCTTGCCACCAATAGCCATCACCCGAGTAGTTACTCTTCCCCTGAATTCATAACATCCATCAATAATGCAAATATTTTAAGCATAAAAAACCTTGGAATCAATCACCAATATTATTCAATCTTTTAGCATTTAGGCAATGCAAAATCAACAAATCATAGATGGATGGTGCACACATGCAACACATATGATCTCATCATGGACACAATACTAATTTATCATACGGATGGTGCACACACGAGTACACATACTGTCATTGCGTAAGTAGTGCACAGATTGCTACATAGTCATATGGCCATAGCCATATATCCAGCCATACATACGGATGGTGCACACACTACTACACATACCGTCACTCGTCGCGTAAGTGGTGCACACACTACTACACACTCATATGTCATGTAAGGGGTGCACACACTGCTACACACTCATATGTCACGTAAGTGGTGCACACACCTACACACTCATCGCATAAGTGTTGCACACAATAATACACACTCATACAAACACACACACACATTGCATCAGCTGTGCGACAAAATGCTAGATTCCACAACTAAATACTGAAAGATTTAAAAAAATAATGGGATAATCCCAATTCTCATAATGCTTATAATTGCAAGTTCTCAATTTAATGATTGGAAATGCATGTTTTTTCTACGTTAATGTAATATGCTTGTTGTTGTGCATGTATATATCAGAGAATTTAATTTCAAATTTGTTTTGGAACATGAATTATATTTAAGATGGTTATCTCGTTATTGTTTTACTTGCGAAAATAGCTTCTACAAAATGAATATGCTCTCATATGCTGATAGACATTGTAATTTATGTGCCTTTATAAAGTGCAGAATGATGAGAAAGAGACTACTATCTTGAACAACGAGCTCTCCCCTATTACCAGTCACAATACCAGCCCATCTGTGTTGCATGGTGTCACATCTCTTTTGGCAGCTTCCCCCCCTCCTCCCATGAGAGGTTCTCTTAACTATAACTAGTTTGTCAGTAAAAGTATTTCCTTGATAAGTCAGCCAATGAGGATAAGAAAGCCAAGACCCTCAACTTTGGAGGTGAAACCTCAAACCCTATTTCTCATGTAGATGTCTTGCCATTAACCCCACTAGGGTCACCTTGGAATTGGAATGTAGATGAAAATCCAGCCCCAATATTACCTCCTAATAATAAGCCCTTGTGTGTTCTAGACATATTAAGAATGGTGTATTTGAAGGAAAAGTACTGAATAAGTACAGCACCTATATGTTAAAAAATGGCTCCTACCCTGAATCCCTCAAAGTTGAATTGGTAGGAAGGGCATTGGTGGATGCATAGCTCTACACATAGATGAACTATACTATGTGGATTTTATCAAGACCTTGAATGTAGGGGATTGCATCCATGTGGTTAAATTTTATTTTTATTCCAAGTATGTGAGGAATGATGGAGCAACATTAGATTATACATTGACATTTGATTCCTCTACTCACCTTCAAAGAATTCCAAAATTTGTTGTAGAGCCTTACTTCTTGCATGAACATTCTATCTCCAAACACAAAGAAACTTGCAAGGACCTCATCAATAAAGGTGAGGGAAATCAATTTCCATCGGCAACATTGGTTGTGACCATTATCAAGTTGGGGAGCTCCTTCAAGAAAAGGCATGAGCTTATTATAGGCGATGATGTGCTAGCTGCTGAAGATCATATCTCACTATAAGTGATTTGATTGATGTATGATGTTTACTTTGATGATGGCACTTATACTTCCTCTTTAATCTAACTTAATCTTGTATTCATCCTCTAGTTATCTTCTAGAGCAATAGAAGGTCATACAATTTGAAGGTTGTAGAACATTTCAAGACATTTGGTGAATGTTCATTCATATTAATAAATGTTGAAGTCAAGCGGAATACCTAGCCAATCGCTCTCAACATGTTGGATGCTACAATAATTGCCTGAATTAAAGATCCAGCGCTTTCAGCTAAGCTTTCAAGAGTATTTCTTACGCACATTCAACAAATCAGTTGTGGAAATCACGTATGTAGTCTTGGCAAAAATCTTGAAAGATATATCTCTGAAATGTAATGAGAATTTTGTAAAAACACTGTTATGTTGAAGCCATGTTTTTAATTGCAGTAAATGACTTTAAACCTTTGCGAAAATAGCAATCTATTGGAATATGTCAGAGTTTAATACAGAAATTACAAACTAGCCTTTAATTAAATTGTGTGGTGAGTTGAATTTACTGTAGGTTATTGGGTCTTTGATAGTTCATGGGGTTAATTCCACTCAATGTGAGTCTGTGTGTGGTGTTTACAAGGAGGGAAAAGTTTATAGGCCACTGGACAGGCACTGGACAAGGTGTTTTGTATTGCGTGTGACAAGAACACTATTATGAGAATTGGGATTAACCCATTATTGTTTTAATCTTTCAGTATTTATTTATGGGATCTAGCATTTTGTTGGACAGTTGATGCAGTGTGTGCTTGCTATTCATCAGTTTGTGCACCACTTATGCGATGGTTGTGTAGCAGTGTGTGTTGCACTTATGTGAAAAGTGACGGTATGTGTAGCACTGTGTGCACCATCCATACGCATGGCTGAGGCATGGCTGGATATATGGCTATGGCCATATGAGTGTGTAGCAATGTGTGCACCACTTATGTGATGATGGTATGTGTAGTCGTATGTGCACAATCCGTATGATTTTATGCATGTGTAGCAGTGTGTGCACCATGTGATGACATGTGTCACATGTGTGCACCATCCATCTTTGATTTGTTGATTTTGCTAAGTGACACCCCAACCCCCTATTTACTTTTGCCGGAAGTAAGATGTAGTCAAATAATAAAGATACTTAATTGGCCATGCAATTTACATTAGATTTTGGTGGCTTTGGACCTACAAGATAAGAAATGTTTTTGCCAATTCAATGGCAAGATATCATGGCAATGTGCTAGCGTAAATGTACTCTTAATGCATTGTAACTTTCATAGTATGTAAGTCTACGCCCAAAGCATCCCAGCAGAGTCCACAAGTGGAAGTAGAGATGCATTCTACGTTGCACACATCACATTCTTTGCCCAAGGAATCACAATCTAGCCCACACTCAAAAGCAAAGATTCAATATATGTCCAGCAAATCACAACCTCCAATGGATTCTATGCCTAAACCATCACAACCAATTCCACACTCAAAAGTAGGAAAATTCTATGCTCGAAGGAAGAGTCCATATACGCCAAAAGCATCAAAGCCTCAAGAGAAAGAGTCTACTTCCAAAGCATCACAATGGAGTCCATAGCATATATATGTTTAAAAATATAAATATATGTATGTGTAAATATATATATATATATATATGTATATATATATGTATATATATATATATATATATATATATATATATATATATATATATATATATGTATATGTATATACATATATATGTAACACCTATTTCATTAATTTTGGACTTTTTGTGTTGTTTTTGGACGAAGCCCAAAAATCCTTCCCAAATGAAAACTTTACTTTATGAAAATATCCTTTCCAAATCAAAATTTTACTTTCTGAAAATATTCTTCCCAAATCAAAAGTTCACTTTGTGGCACTATCATATTCACATAAAAATATTGTTTTTTCAATCTATACTTTTGCACCAACATGCAAGAATTTGAAATAATCCTATATTAGAAATTCTAGCTATATCTAAGTTATTTGTTAATTTAATTATTTTTAATATTTTTCCTTGACGTTTTTCCTTCCCAAATCAAAAGTTCACTTTGTGGCACTATCATATTCACATAAAAATATTGTTTTTTCAATCTATACTTTTGCACCAACATGCAAGAATTTGAAATAATCCTATATTAGAAATTCTAGCTATATCTAAGTTATTTGTTAATTTAATTATTTTTAATATTTTCCTTGACGTTTTTCATTGACGTGATAAATTTATAAATCCATGAAAGGAGACTTAAATATTTCATGAAAATAACATTGTCACTCGGCAATATGCACAAAATTTAACAAAACTTTTAATAAATAGAAAGAAGACATGATGCCATAAGACCCAAGTTTTGTATTGAACCAAAGAGGTATAATAGCAATTATAGCTTCTTTATATGATTACATTGAGAGACGTTGCTCTTAGCTAGAGTCTTTATATCCAAAATGATATAGATTGAACATATGTTTACAATTTAAATTGTTGCTCTTAAAGAGCCTCAATTCATGCCATCTGCATAATTTGACACCCCATTGTCTTATTGCTCAATGTCACGACAGTCCCTTGCCAGGTGCCATCTGCATAATTTGACCTAGGCTTGTCTTGCCAAGCCTTGCCCCTTGGGTGCATTGACTCCCCATTGTCTTATTGCTCAATGCGATAGTCCCTTGCCAGGTGCCATCTACATTAACTCCCTATTGTCTTGCCAAGCCTTGACCCTTGGGTGACATCCAGTGCAAAATACAGGTTCCATCTGCATTAACTCCCACAAGTTATCTTGCCAAGCCTTGCCCCTTGGGTGCATTGACTCCCCATTGTCTTATTGCTCAATGTGATAGTCCCTTGCCAGGTGCCATCTGCATTAACTCCCTATTGTCTTGGCAAGCCTTGACCCTTGGGTGACATCCAGTGCATATTTTGACTCTCATTTCACATAGGAGGTGATGACTCTGATTATAATTGTCTTGGATTGGCTCCTTGCCTAGTACCCAAATAAAATCCTTCAATGGACTTCAATACAAAGCTTTAATCATGGACATTCTTCATTTGCGTTGTCTCCTTCTACTTCCTCCATGGCGAGCATCCTTAAAAATTCGTGTATATGAAAAATAGTTTGTTGTGGTATTTTTATTTTTCCTTCTACGTCATATCCCATGTGCTTCTTTGATTTCTTTGCCCTTGAATGCCAAGACACTATGATTGTCTCCGTCGAAACTTGAGAGACTGCTTCATCATTTGGGACCCACTCCTTCATTATACAATTAGTATATAATGTGTTGTTATCCATATTCTCCTTCCTGCCCTTTGGCTCATACCATACCGCTGTAAATGTTGTAGCTCTCCCTTGGTCATCTCTTTGCACATCAACTACTTTTGCAACCCAAAACTTCACATTCTCATATTCATCATCCGATGGCCGAACCACAACAAAACAATTGACCTCTATATCTACTTGTGGCATAAACTCTCTCTTCTTCGGTCCACAATATGGATGTGGGAGTAATGATACAAATTCATTTTCAAAGACTGGAGCTGGGCGCAAATCGTTATGAACATTTGGCCAAAACATATTGCATTCTTCCTTGACATCCTTTGAGCCTCGCATTCTCTCAAGGTCCTTTATTAAATTTTGTGTCTTGTTAATTACAGTGGTATAGTGTTCTCTCCAAGTAGGCTTCGAATCAGGATATCTCTGGAGCATTTTCTCTTTGTATGTAATAAATGCTTTTAATCCATCTATTTCACAATTAGACCTCTCATTAAATTCTTGTATAGGAGCCCATGTTGGATACCTTTCCTTGCTGGGAATTGAAGTTAAGAGACTGTAAGGTTCTTCAGGTTCCCATTTTGTCTCATGAGAATAGTGTTGCCATTGCATTACGGGTTTTTCATCTTAAAAAAAAAAACGAAAGTAGTGTGGATTGGTATGACCTGTCAATGCATCACCACCCATTTGTATGAAAGGTAGAATGAAGCTCTTCCAATCATACATTCTTTCGAGCCTCTCACATACTGTACTTTCCTTACGACCACCAACTTGCCTGCCACATCTTCTTACCAAGTCATCTATTGTCTCCACATCCTTGCATTTAAGCTCCCTTGAGACTGTGCTAAAAACCTGATCGATATCCTCATGTGTATGCCCAACATACAAAAATCCACATTCGACCTCATTGAAGATTCGATGAGCAACTAGCATGGAGCAGAATGCAAACATAAGTACATTCTTATTTTCTCGCCAGCAATTATCAGCTTGTATTCTCAAAGTCGGTGGCAGGCGACCTTTTTCTGCATGTACATTGTGAATTGCCTTCATAATAGATGTTACAACTTGATTGCTATCGTGTAGATGCAAGGAATCAATCCATATATCTACAAAGAACTTAATTCCATGCACTAACACTCCACATAGATGTGTCTTTAAAAAGTGCTTTCCTTGTAATTTAGGTGGAGTGGCAACAAAACGAGGCAATGTTGTTGTATTCTGATCCATGCCATCTACAATAAGGCACATGTAGTCATCAGGATGCGAAATAGCTTGCTCCTTCCAAAATGCATATTTTTGTCAGGAATGTCGAATAAGGTCATGATGAGATTTTCGGTTTTTTTTGTATAATTCCCTTTGATTTGGACATGTTGCACTCTCAATTGCTCGCTTTAAATCATCACAGACATTGCACTTTGACATTTTTTGCCTCCTTGGGATTTTAACATATCCAAAGTTCTTCTTCCAAAGAGTATACAAAGTATGAGAAGAAGCTACGGCATCCCCTCTTTGCCTTTGCTTTTCTACAATAGAGTCAAATACTTCGAGCTTTGTCAAGCCCATTGGAAGGTGCATTTTAGTGATCGCGTCACCGTTAGGGAGTTTGGTAGATATATGAGGTTGAGGCAAAGCATTTTCATGTATGAAGTCTTGCAAAATTGCTGCTGCCCTGACAGTTGAGATTCTTGATTTGGACCTTCCTCTATTACCGTGAATGCTAAATTTGTTGCCGCCCTTTGCCTTGGTGACTAAATCCCAATATGTACCATGGGATAATCCAGTAATATTGCGATATGCCTTATTGCAAATCCTTTTTCCAAATTTTACGAGAGGTTTTACCTTTTGTCTTGAACTTAGCCTTTTATTGCCATTCTGAAGAAAGCAAGAGAGACTTGTGAGAAGGTATTCATTTCTTTCGCTTCCTCTTATTTGCCACATGTGTCCTCTACATTCCCTGATGTCTGCAAGATCAATGAAGCGCATACATCTTCGCTTGCAACATAGATATCCCAATGCATTTAACATGTTCTCCTCCTTCATTACTCTCTTCCTCTTTGGTTGCTTTTGTGGATCTGCCTGGATTCGCTTTCTCTTCATGCATATGTATGACCGTTTTCGTTCCTCGTGCACGTTGTTATCTGTATTTATGCACTTCTTCTCCTCACATTTGTTCGTAACCAAGCATCCATGATTGGTCGTTGCATCCTTGTTCATATCACAATCAAAGTTAAATACTGAATAATCCTCTGTTGATCTCATCCTCGTTTTTAACATACTCTTAGGACCATTCAATGAATTCAATATTCTACGAGAGTATTGAGAACCTTGAAACTCTTCCACTCTTGAGAGAACATCACTCATTGGGACATCTTGCATGGCTTTCACAAATCCACAACCTTGATCGACACCAGGTTTGTTAATATGCATGAACTCATCCACACTTGACAAGACATCACTATTGAAACCTTTGCCCTTCTCACTGTGTAAGAATTCATCCACCCCAGATAAGGCTTCGCTTCTAAAATCATTTTGTTTCTCGGAACCAATGAACTCATCCACTCCAGATAAGATCTCACTTCTATAATTGAGTATATTGAAATCATCCACATTTGAAGTGATAGAGCCTGGCACATGGGCACGCTTTTTAGGTCCTTTGATATTGTAGTATACGTTGTCTTTATCATTGAAAACCACGTGCCTTTTTCTCATGTTTAAAAATTGCATGCTCCATCTCATATTCTTGCCTACCTCATAGTAGGGATCACATAAGGATGTTATGTTATCAACCATACCATCATGCCCATCGGATATGCTTTGCATGGTCGATCGAGCATTAAATACCATTTTTGCCTTAGTGCCATGTACATCCTAAAAAAACACGCTGCTAGGTGTGTTATCTGATCAAGCACTTATGCGGTGGGCGTGCCACTTTTCATGTAACTCAATTCCACCTAGTTGAAGGTGTGTGCAAATTATTGTGCCCATCGGATATGCTTTGCATTGTCGATCAAGCATAACACACCGTTTTTGCCTTAGTGTCATGCACAACCATAAAAAAAAACACGGCCATAGGTGTGTTATTCAAATAAGTACTTATCAGATGGGGAATCCACTTTGCACACAAGTCCATTTTAACTATGTTGAGGTACATGCAAAGTATTGTCACCATCGGATATGATTTGCATGGTCGATCACGCATTATACACCATTTTTTCCCTAATGATATGCACATCTGCAAAAAACAGATACCAAATTCTCAATCGACCTACTCATCATGACATATTAAAAAAACTTAGTGTGTCTTACATAAGGTACATAATATAGAAGTAACAATAGATTAATAAAATACTTACGTTTGCACTGAGCCATGAAAGCCTGCAATCGAGTTAACAAACCAACAATAGTTGTCTTCAAGGTCCCAAACCACTAGACTCCAATGTTCCCTACACAAATAATTAAGAACCATTATTATTTAACACAATGTTGCCAGTATAAAATGAAAATAAAGGTTGCCATGATACTTACATCTTGTGATATGCCATAAATAGGACTCGCACGCCATGTAAATGTAAAGGCTGTAACCATTTACAAACATTGGCTATCGTCTTTCTGCTATCGCTAAGTATAGGAGAAAGGAGGGAATCCAACATATACACACGGTTTTGTACGGCTCTACAAAATCATGAGATAACTATACTGCACCAACAAATAAATGAATATTAGCTTAATAGATTTAATCAAAATATTGAATTATCAAGCAGAGAAAAAGTTTGTATTAAACCTGAGAATGGCCATCATAACGTTGTTATTTACCTCATTTGAAGCTCTAGAGAGGATTGAAATCTCCTCTCCCCCAAATTCAAGATACTGAGGTCTATGTTGAATCATAACCCTAACATTAAAAGAGCTTCCCAATTCTTCCAATGAAGCCATGTTTGTAGAGTTGAGGTCTTCTATCCCCTTTGACTCTTTGACGGCATTCATTTCGCACTCCTCTGAGCCATTATCTATTTGCCTTGTGGGAGGGTCCATAATGTCGCCCTTAATGATTGCTCGAATGATACATGTTATAAATGCATAGAGAGGCAAATCCATATATGTTGACAGTGTGGTGTCATTTTGTATCTCAAAAATTTGACCAAGTACCAAAAAGCAATTGCAGCCCACCCTCCATCCACAATTATAGATGTGGCTATCCTCTTGATGTGATACCTAACATGTTATATACTCTATTTGTTGTGCCAAGTCACATTGCCGCATTACTGTGTCGATAGCACCTACTAACTTTCGAGCTGATCTGCACATTAAAACATATAACAACTGTGAATATGTGCATTGCATATCAATCTACATGTCAAGAAGTGACAACAAGTGTAGTCTACACTTACTCTAACACAGTGCCATGGACGGATGTCATTGAGTTGGCAAAGAAGCACTTCTTAGCAAAGATGTCCATGACTACCAGACTCCAATGTGAGCTGCATTATCAATAAAGAATAATTATTGTGTTTGAGACAATTCTAGCAATGCAATAGAAAAAACAAGTAGGGTTTGATGCTTACTTCTCATAATATGTTGTAAAAATAACTCGTGCCTCATTCATAGGAACGTGCTTTAACCACTTGCAAACATCCTCTATGGTTTCTTCTTTGTTGCTAAGCACTTCCGAAATACGAGGATCGAGCATATATGAAATGCTTTGTATATTTTGCGGAAAATTTGCTATAACATTACTATATTAAAAAAAAAAGCATTAGCTTCTTGGGTTTAATCAAAATAAGCAAAGTATAAAGCCAAGGAAAAGGCTGCATCAAACCTGAGGATGGTTGTCATGACTTTGACATTAACCTCTTTCTTAGGATTCAAGAGGATTAAAATCTCTTCTTCACCAAATTCAAAAAAACGAGGTTGTTGTCAAATTAACAACATAGCGGTGAATGAACTTCCAATCTGCTCCAACAGATTCATATTTTCATGACTCATCTTATTGAGAGAGTAGTCTACATCATATTCTTCTTCACTTGCTATGTCTTCTACATCCTCCTTCTGCTATAAAAATATAAAAAAGTTATGCGATGTATACATCCCAAATAAAGGCTTAAACAAGCAGATAAGGTTTCATACATGTTTTCATTAGAGTGAGTCTCTCCTCCTCTTGGAGCAAAAATTTAAAAGTAAGGTTTCATACATGCTTTCATTAGAGTGAGTCTCTCGTCCTCTTGGAGGAAAAATTTAAAAAGTTATGAGATTTACACATCCCAAATAAAAATTAAGGTTTAAATAATCATAGAAGTATAAAGATAGCATGCTTTCATGAGACTCGGTCTCTTCTCCTCTTGGAGGAAAATATAAAAAAGTTATGAGATTTACACATCCCAATTAAAGGCTTGAACAAGCATACAAGTATAAAGATAAGGTTTTATACATGCTGCAATGTAGTCATATTTTCAGGTCATTTCCCAATGGTAGCAATTAGACGCTGAATACTCTTAGCCCGAAACGCTAGTAGATCGGCTTCTGTATATGATTCCATTTTGACTGGTAACTCCAAATCAAAAATCTCTCTAAGAAACAACATGCAGTTGTAGGCAACTCTCCACCCACAACTGTGCCCATCTTTTTGCTCCACTGGTAGATGTCTTTTGAATTCTACTTGGTCTTGTTGCTCCGTGGTTATTCTGACAGCAGATACTAGCCGATATGCAGCACTGTCCATCATGACATATTAAATATATTAATATGTCATGATCATAAGATACAAAATAAGAAAGTAACAAAAATATTAAGAGAATAATTACCTTGGGGAGTTGGCATGATAGCCTTCCATTGAATTCACAAACCACAAACGGTTGACTTCAAGGTCCCAAGCGATCAGACTCCAATGTGAGCTACATGACCAGAATAAAAATGATTATTGTTTTACACAAACTTGCCAAAGAAATAGTAAAAATAAGGTTGGAGTTGATACTTACTCCTCATAATAAGGCATAAAGATGACTCGCACCCCATCTAAATTCAAAGGGCTTAACCAGGTACAAACATCTTCTATAGGCTTTTGAGGAGAGCTAAGAATAGAAGAAAGGAGAGCATCGAGCATGTAGATACGATGCTGCACTGCACTAGGAAGCTGAGAAATAACTACACTGCACTAAGAAATAAACAAACATTAGCTCATAGAATTGATTTGCATTAAACTGATATATAACTACACTGTAAACAAATAAACAAATGTTAGCTCATTGAAGTAGCAACAAATAAACAAACGTTACCTGAGAATGGCCAGGATAACATTGTCATTAACCTCTTTTAAAGGATTGGAGAGGATTGAAACCTCCTCTCTACCAAAGCTCAAATACTGAGGTTCTCGTTTCAAAACGATCCTAACTTCAAATGAGCTCTCCATTTTATCCAATGCAGCTAAATTTGCAAAATGGGTCTCTATCATAGCTTGTATTCTATGTTTGTGGTCATTTTGCTTTTCCATGGTGTCTTTAAAGCTCTTGTGCTCATGGGATTCTTCAATCAAATTTAGAGGTGGTTGCATTGCTGAAGTAGAAGGGAGTGCCTCCATATTGACTTCATCCATTTCTTCTCCCTCTATTGCCTGTAAACAAATATCAGAGATTAGATTCATTATCTTTAAATTTAAATCTTATTTAAAAAATTGTATTTAGTTGAGAAATAGAGAGTTCATACCGCTAAGTATTGTCGTAGTGGCCTTTTTACATAACCCTGCGAGCCATAATTATCAAAGAAGGCATCATCATGTTTGTCTTCATCCACTAACCTCTCTCTGAACGGGTCATGTAAGTCCATCTTTTCATCATCATCAACTGGGACATTATGATCTTTAAGGTAATCATCCATGTCATCAGTGTCCTTGTGCTCTATCTCTTTTTCATATCCTGTGGCTAGATCTGCTTGAAGCTGAAAATAAGCCATGAAATGTTTGTTTTCAATAATATTTGTGGAGTTCCTTTTCTGAGGAGATCCTCAAATAAATATCCCATCCTGCACAAGGTGACCTCCCAACCTGCTGGTAGCAAATTCTCCATCATGGTAAGCAAGAGACTCCCACTTTTTGCAGGACTTCCATAGTTGTTTTTTTGATAATGTATGGATCTGGGAATATCTTGCTCTTCTAGCATCAATCTCAAATTATTTGAATTCCCTCTTATGTTCTTTTGTAAGGAGTGATCAGGGTTGGGACTCCGCATACACAAAAAGAATGATTCAAGAGATTGAATCGCTATGCCACATTCTCTCTTGCCTCTCTTTGCTGCATAAACACCACTATAGATCTTCAAATCTAATGAATATGCTCGTTCTAGAGTAACCTGCATGGCTTCTTTGTCTTTTTTATCAACAAAATGACAATGTTGCAAATTGCCACTTTGCTAATGGTGGTATATACTATTCTATCAATGAAGTTATGGATATCATCGCTAGAAACTTCATTGATAAAGAATAGTTGTGGCTTATCCCATGCTGACTCATTCTTGATGAAGTCATCTTTTGAAACTCCCCTGAAGTTCACAAGCTTTCTAGACTCTGCCGTAACCTCTACATTGAATTGAAAGCTTTGGTGCATATATGTCGGCATCCTTATCTTGCTGATTAATATTTCCACATATGCAACCACCTGTTGTGAGATTTCTTTTCTCATGTAAGAGGTTACTATTTCTGACCCATCTTCATCCTTTTTAATCCACCTGTTTGCCCATAGCTTTACCTTGGGTGTTGACAAAGAAGCTATATGCTTGACCACATTATATTCAATGTTACAATGAGTAAGTGGAATTTGTTTCTCTGACAGCAAATACTTAATGGCACTATGCACTGCATCACGCCTCACCTGTACATTGATGCATTCTTCCATGCAGTGGTTTTTGTCTTTCTTTCCAAAAAACCATTCTTTCTTTAAAATTTTTTGTGCTGCCATGGATGCATACTTGTCAGGTAAGTACTTTATAGGCCTCCACATCCTTGCCGTCAACTCCTTCTTATCCATTACCTTTGACTTTCCGGAGATAAACAAAGGAGCTTCATAGGTCAACTGTCCATGCTCACAAGCAATGCACGTTTCAAGCATCTCATTTAACACTTCAACAGGACGAAATATGATAGAAGTGTAGTCAGCATATCTGTCCCTCACCACCTTGAGGCTTGTCATATTTTCTTCTCGCTCTTGAGTTCCCCTAGGCACAACTGCACTCAAAGAAGTATAGAAGTTTGTGAGTGTTTCGGCGTCTGCTTTTGTGACCTTTCGCTTCAAATCAGGATTTGGAGAACCAAATGTTGTCCATATAACCCTTGCCTTCTGTAAGACCTCTGATGTTGAGGATATCTTACACTTTACATGGACATAATGATTAAGTCTTTCGGACTCAATCAAATACTTGATCTCATGCTTGAATATACAGATTGTTGCAGAATA
The DNA here is from genome assembly GCF_047967505.1 of Dipteris shenzhenensis. NCBI lineage: Eukaryota > Viridiplantae > Streptophyta > Polypodiopsida > Gleicheniales > Dipteridaceae > Dipteris > Dipteris shenzhenensis. The sequence continues at coordinate 24,917,759 of NC_141603.1, read as the reverse complement.
ATAATGGAATGAACTTATCTTTGCAAATTGTTTTGAAGTGAGATTTTGACCTCCTTTGCTTCTTTTGTGATCTGATTACAAGCATAAGCCCAATGTTGACCATCAATGGGCTGGAATCTGCAATGAAGGAGGAATTCCTTCTTTGCTTTCTTTAGCATATTCTCACCTTGTGCCTCTTCGCCTTGTTCATGTGGAATATTTTTAAGAGTGTCTTTAAAGAATCGACTAAAGGTTTCCTCGAAATGTGTAGGCCCTGTAAATGTTATTTGATCCAGAAAACTATTTTTGATTGGACAAAACATTATTGGGCGCAGGACCACATTGCTTGCCACAGGTTTGTTATCATCTCTCAAAGACTCGTATATTTGCAGTGCATAGGATATATCAAGGCTTCGGCTATTAGTAAAGATAGTTGCAGCTTCCACATCTTTGGCATTCACAAACCACGTCCTTTGACCCTAAATATATCCCACATCATCATCTGTTACTACTTCATTAAGATGCAGATTAAGATTTTTGATTGATGTGAGTTCATCTTGATCATCTTCAGCCTCGGGTTCTGAGTCTTCTTCATCTTTCTCTTCTTTTAACCGTTTTTCATCCACATTATCTCTCTCTACAGTGGGACGATGCCTTTTTTTACTGCTTGGAACCGTGGCTCTTGCAGTACTAGCCTTTTGCATTTCACATCGTGGTTTGCTAGCAAGAGCTTCTAGCATAACTACAGTGGATCGACCTTGATCTTCTTCAATTTTTTTAATTCCCGTGCACTCAAGGCTTGCGTTTCATCATCCTTAGTTACATCCACCATTTCTTGCTCTAGAAATTTGTGCTCATGTTCTACACGTTTGTGATAGTGTGCGTGTTCTTCTTGTCCCTGCATCGAAGTCTGAGCTTTTTGATCTCCTTCATGTGAAGATCCTTGAATATGAGGAGCATATTGTGCATCCTCAAAGTACTCAAACATTATCTTTTCATGCATCCTTTTTGCCACCACACTAGGAAATTGCTCCCAAGTATATGCAAGAGCCTCCAATGCACTTTGCAGCTCTGGAAACTTTGATGGTTGAGGAGGAGGCATCACAAAGGTCTTTGAGTCTCTCCTTGACACAACAAAATGAAGACCGCCAACTTTAGGATCTGAACTCTTTGTAAAAATATCCATAAAAGTCTCTTTTGGCTCTATCATTATGCCTACTACAAGGCTTGAAGTCATATCTTTTTTGAAGAAAGTAGCATCCCATGGATCTTCAACATCATTGAACTCCCTTTTTGACATAAGTAGAAAGAGTCTCTTTTCCTTTTGATGAAGAAACCAAGCTCTTCTGCCCATGTGATATCGAGTCCACCTACTAAAGCCATTGGGGCTATATTCCTTTCCTTTCAAATTCAAAGTGACATCAGAGACCCATGCTCTGATCTCAGAGTCATTTAGGATAGCCCCCACATTAGTTGATTGCTCCATAATCCTACAAGAAAAGATAATGAAGAATTTAGATACATACAAGTAAAGTACAATATACAACACTTGATACAATAAATGTGGGAAATAGCCCAAAAGGCTTTACAAGGCTTCATATGGCAATAAATGTGACCAATAGTGGAGAGGGCTTTACAAAGTATTTTATAGCAATAAATGTGGGAAATAGCCTAGAAGGCTTTATAAGGCTTAAATATTTGTACAAATGTAAAAAAATTAGCCAATAAAGTTTTACAATGAAATAAAATGTCCTCTAGTGATAAAGCTTCAATCTTCGTGAAGACATGTAATCTGTCCATCCATTGATTTGCCCTCTAGTGATAAAGCTTCAATCTTCGTGATGACATGTAATCTGTCCATCCATTGATATCTGGGCACTGATACCCAACTGATGCAATCTACCTACTAAAAACTGTTCCACTGATATCCACTTATGCAGCCCACTGATACTCGTTAAATAGTGAATGGTCGGGATGGTCGGGTTTATTACAAGGCACTTCATATGACAATAAATGTAAAAAATAGTCTAGAAGGCTTTACAAGGTTTTTTATGAAATAAATGAGCTTAAATATTTATACAAATGCAATAAAAATAACCAATAATCATCAAGCTCCAATATGTCCCATGACATGTAATCTGTCCACTGATATCTGCTCATGCAATCTGCCCACTAATAAACTTCTTAGTAAATGGTAAAAGGTCTTATTTAATAGCATGTTATGAGTGTTAAACCGCATGTGAGCGAAGGGACTGACAACGATTAGGAACTAGTTAGAAAAATTTGAGCATGGCTTCGATTGGCAACTTGGAGAATTGTCTCTCCTCTAAGGCAATCTAATCTATGATAAACTATGCTAAACCAACCGTCGAAGCGAAGAAAAGCAATAAATAATTTCTTTTTCTGTGTTCATTTTAATGTGCTGGGGTTTAAGAGGCTTAAATATGCAAAAGAAGGGGTTTTGATGTAGAGGCTAAACCTGCATGTGAGAGAAATGAAGAACAAGTATCTAAAGAAAAGTTAACATTTTTCAATTTAAAAGATGAATATATATAAAAATTTATCTCACCTTCAAAACAAACCATAAATTCACTCTTTTATAATTTTTTAAAAGTATAATATAAAACATGTAAATATATAAAACTCTCTCTTTCCTCTGAACTTTCTCTCTCTCTCTCTCTCGACTCCTAATTCTCTCTGTAGCCATAGTCAAGACACCTCATTCTCTCTCTTAATCTCTCTCTCTCTCTGACAACTCTTATGTGTTTCCCTCTCTGTCCTCATCCCACTCATTCTCTCTCTTAGTTTATCTCAAGTCTCTCTTTCTCTCCCTCCCATGGCGGCTAAGATTTATCATTCTCTCTCTTTATCTCTCTCTCTCTCCCTAGGATCTGTAATTATTTCTCTCTCTCTCTTCACCTCTCTCCTCTCTCTCTCTCTCTCCTCTTCTCTCTCTCTCCCTCTCTCTCTCTCTCTCTCTCTCTCTCTCTCTTAGCCTCTCTACCTCCCTACCTCTATCCTCTTGGCCGCTAGGATTTGTCATTCTTTCCCTCTCTATGTCTCTCTCTCTCTCTCTGAATTATCTTTCTTAATCTCTCCCAGCCTTCCTCCCTCCCTCCCTCCCTCCCTCTCTCCCTTTCTCTCTCTCCTCTGTCCCTCTTCTCACTCTTAATCTCTCTTTCTCTCCCTCCCCTCTTCTCTCTCATTTCTCATTCTCTCTCTCTCTCTCTCTCTCTCTCTCCCTCCCTCCCTTGGCGGCCATAGCCGCGAGAAGTCTCACACACTCTCTCTCTCTCTCTCTCTCTCTCTCTCTCTCTACCTCCCTCTCTTGGCGGCCACGGCCGCTAGAAGTTTCATTCTCTCTCCCTCTCTCTTTATCTCTCTCTCCCTCTCTCTCTCCCTAAGTCTCCCTCCTCTCTTCTCTCTCTTCTCTCTCTCTCTCTCTCTCTCTCTCTCTCTCTCTCTCTTTCTCTCTCTCTCCCTCTCTCTCCCTCTCTCTTTCTCTCTCCCTAAGTCTCCCTCCTCTCTTCTCTTTCTCTCTCTCCCTCTCCCTCCCTACTCTCTCCCTCCCTCTAGCACAGAAGTTTCCCTCTCTCTCCCTCTCTCTCTTTCTCTCTCTCTCTCTCTCTCTCTCTCTCTCTCTCTCTCTCCCTCTCTCTCTTTCTCTCTCCCTAAGTCTCCCTCCTCTCTTCTCTCTCTCTCTCTCTCCCTCTCCCTCCCTACTCTCCCTCCCTCTAGCAGCCACGGCCGCCAGGAGACTCTCTTCTCTCTCTTAATCTCTCTCTCCCTCTCTCAGCTCTCTCTTTCTTTCCCTCCCTACTCTTCTCTCTCATTGCTGCCAAGAGACTCTCTTCTCTCTCTCCCTCTCTCAGCTCTCTCTTTCTTTCCCTCCCTACTCTTCTCTCTCATTAAAGGAGCCCCTCTTCTCTCTCTTAATCTCTTGTCTCTCTCCCTCTCTCTCTTTCTCTCCCTCCTTACTCTTCTCTCTCATTTCTCATTCTCTCTCTCCCTTTGGCGGCCACGGCCGCAAAGAGCCCCTATTCTCTCTCTTAATTTCTCTCTTTCCCTCTCTCCTCTCGCCACATTTCATTCTCTTAAACTTCTCTCTCTCTCCCTCTCTCTCTTTCTCTCTCTCTCGCTTTCTCTCCCTACTCTCTCCCTCCCTCTAGCAGCCACGGCTACCAGGAGACCCTCTTCTCTCTCTTAATCTCTCTCCCCCTCTCTCCTCTCTCTCTTTCTTTCCCTCCCTGCTCTTCTCTCTCATTTAAGGAGCCCCTCTTCTCTCTCTGAATCTCTCTCTCTCTCTCTCCCTCTCTCCTCTCTCTCTCTCTCCTCTCTCTCTTTCTCTCCCTCCCTACTCCTCTCTCATTTCTCATTCTCTCTCTCATTTCTATTCTCTCTCTCCCTTTGGCGGCCACGGTCGCCAAGAGCCTCTCTTCTCTCTCTTAATTTCTCTCTTTCCCTCTCTCCTCTCTCTTTCTCTCCCTCGCTATTCTCTCTCATTTCTCAAATTTACAAACTCAAATATAAATAAGAAACTAATTAAAATAGAACTCAAAAACTCAAATAAGAAACTAATTTAAAAAGAATTGTAATGCCTTCTTAAAAACCCCCCTCCTCTAGCTGCCATGGCCACCAAGAGTTTTCTCTCTCTCCCTCCACCCCTCTTCTCTCTCTTAATCTCTCTCTCTCTTTCTCTCTCTCTCTCTCTCTCTCTCTCTCTCTCTCTCCTACTTTCTCTCCCTCCTTTCTTTTCTCTCTTAATCTAGTGCTATCTCTCTCACACACACTCTCTCTCTCCTCTCTCTCTCTAGCTCTCTCTTTCTCTCTATCTCTCTTTTCAAATTTAGAACACAAATTTCAATAAGAAATTAATTCAAATAGAACTCAAAAACTTTAACAAGAAACTAATTGAAAAAGAATTGTAAGTAAAGAAAAAGAATTACAAGATGAATTTTAAGAAATAGAACTCAAAAACTTTAACAAGAAACTAATTGAAAAATAATTGTAAGTAAAGAAAAAGAATTACAAAACGAATGAAAAAGAATGCAAGTACCTGGAAAAAGTGAAAAAGTAAGGCTCCGCTTATCCTTTCTCTTCCGCTCTTGGTTGCTTCAATGAAATGAGGAGAGAATGAGAATGAATGAATGGAAAGAAGAGTATATATAAGAAAAACTAGCCCACTCCTCCCACACATAAATTTGAATTTTTAAATTTGAGAGGGAAATTTGAATTCATTATAAATTTGAATTCAAATTTGTGTTCAACATTCTTCTTGATACTTTCTTCTCGTACGTTCCTTTTGAATTCAAATTTGTGTTCAACATTCTTCTTGATACTTTCTTCTCGTAAGTCCCTTTCATTCTTCTCGTAAGTCAAATCTTATTTGTCGCTCTTGCTCGTGATAGTAAGTCAAATCTTATTTATCACTCTTGCTCGTGATAGTAAGTCAAATTTTATTTGTCGCTCTTGCTCGTGATAGTTCTACTTTCAATTGTAAGAATTCAAATTTGTGTTGAAGAGCTCGTGATAGTTCTACTCTTAATTGTAAGAATTCAAATTTGTGTTCAACATTCTTCTTGATACTTTCTTCTCGTAAGTTCCTTTCATTCTTTTCCTAAGTCAAATCTTATTTGTCGCTCTTGTAAGAATTCAAACTCTCTCCCTCTACTCCTCTTCTCTATGTAGTGGGCTCTCTCTCTCTCTCTAATGGAGCTCCCTCTCTATGCGATGGAGCTCCCTCTCTAGTCGCATATCTCTCTCTCTCTAGTCCCATACCTTCCCAACCTCTCACTCTCTGTCTCGCTTTCTCTCTCCCTCACTCTCTCTCTCTCTCCCATACCTTCCCCCCCTCACTCTCTCTCTCGCTTTCTCTCTCCCTCCCCCCTCTCTCTATCTCCCTCCCCTCCCTCCTCTCCCCTCTCTCTCCTTTCACTCCCTCCTCTCCCCTCCATCCCTCTCTCTCCCTCCCCTCCCTCCTCTCCCCACTCTCTCCTTCCGCTCCCTCCTCTCCCCTCCCTCTCACCTGGTGACTGCGGCTGCTAGGACCCCCCTCCCCTCCCTCCTCTCCCCTCCCTCCTCTCACTTTCTCTCTCCCTCCCCTCCCTCCTCTCTCTCTCCCCCCCTCTCTCTCTCTCTCTCCCTCCCCTCCCTCTCATCTCCCCTCCCTCTCACCCGGCGGCTGCGGCTACCAGGAACCCCCCCCTCTCTCTCTCTCCCTCCCCTCCCTCCTCTCCCCTCTCTCTCCCTCCCCTCCCTCCTCTCCCCTCCCTCTAACCCTGGTGGCTGCGGCCACCAAGACCCCCCCCACCCCTCCCTCCCCTCTCTCTCTCCCTCCCTCCTGCCTCCCTCCCCTCCCTCCTGTCCTGGCGGCCACGCCCCTCCCTCCCCTCTCTCTCTCCCTCCCTCCCACCTCCCTCCCCTCCCTCCCGTCCTGGCGGTCGTGGCCGCCAGGACCCCCCCACCCCCCCTCGCCTCCCTCCCCTCTCTCTCTCCCTCCCTTGCGCCTCCCTCCCCTCCCTCCCATTCTGGTGGCCGTGGCTGCTAGCACCCCCCCTCCCTCCCCTCCCCTCTCTCTCTCCCTCCCTCCCACCTCCCTCCCCTCCCTCTCCCCCTCTCCCTCCCTCCCAAACCGGCCGCCCCTCCTCTCGATGCCCCCCCTCGCCGCCCCTCCCTCCCGTCCTAGCGGCCGCGGCTGCCAGGACCCCCCCTCCCTCCCCTCCCTCCCTTCCTCCCCTCTCTCTCTCCCTCCCTCCCGCCTCCCTCCCCTCCCTCCTGTCCTGGCGGCCACGACTGCCAGGACCCCCCCACCCCTCCCTCCCCTCTCTCTCTCCCTCTCTCCCGCCTCCCTCCCGCCTCCCTCCCGTCCTGGCGGCCACGACTGCCAGGACCCCCCCACCCCTCCCTCCCCTCTCTCTCTCCCTCTCTCCTGCCTCCCTCCCGCCTCCCTCCCCTCCCTCCCGTCCTGGCGGCTGTGGCCGCTAGGACCCCCCCTCCCTCCCCTCCCCTCTCTCTCTCCCTCCCTCCCGCCTCGCTCCCCTCCCTCCCGTCCTGGCGGCCGCGGCTGCCAAGACTCCCCCCTCCATGCCCTCCCTCCCCTCTCTCTCTCCCTCCCCTCCCTCCCGTCTTGGCGGCCGTGGCCGCCAGGACCCCCCCACCCCTCCCTCCCCTCTCTCTCTCCCTCCCTCCCGCCTCCCTCCCCTCCCTCTCGTCCTGGCGGCCGCAGTCGCCAGGACCTGCCCCCCCTCCCTCCCCTCCCCTCTCTCTCTCCCTCCCTCCCGCCTCCCTCCCCTCCCTCCCGTCCTTGCGCCGCGGCCGCCAGGACTCCCCCCCACTCCTCCCTCCCCTCCCTCCCCTCAATCTCCCTCCCTCCCGCCTCCCTCCCCTCCCTCCCGTCCTGGCGGCTGCGGCAGCCAGGACCCCCCCCTCCATCCCCTCCCTCCCTCCCACCTCCCTCCCCTCCCTCCCTCCCGCCTCACTCCCTTCCCTCCCATCCTGGCGGCCGCGGCCGCCAGGATCCTCCCCCCTCCATCCCCTCCCTCCCTCGACCCCCCCGCCCCTCCCTCCCCTCCCTCCCGTTCTAGCAGTCGCGGCCGCCAGGACCCCCCTCCCTCCCTCCCCTCCCTCCCTCCCTCCCTCCTGTCCGCGGCCGCAGCCGCTAGGACCCCCCCTCCCTCCCTCGACCCCCCCGCCCCTCCCTCCCATCTTGGCGGACATGGCCGCCAAGCCCCCCTCCTCCATCCCCTCCCTCCCTCGACCCCCCCGCCCCCTCCTCTCGACCCTGGCCCCCCTCCTCTAGACGCCGCCCCCCCTCGCCGCCCCTCCCTCCTCTCGACCCAGCCACCCCCCCTCTCCTCTCAACGCCGCCCCCCCTCTCGACGCTGCCCCCCCTCCCTCCAGTCCCCCTTTCCTTCCTCCCTCTTCCTCCCTCCTCCTACCTCCCTCCCTCTCTCCCCCTACCTTCGCTCCTCCCTCCCTCTCTCCCTCTTCCTCCCTCCCCTCTTCCGTCACTCCTCCCTCCCTCCTTGGCTCCTCCCTCTCATCCCCCTCCACTTCCCTCTTCCTCCTGGAGGCCACGGCCTCTAAGGCTTCTCTCCTTCTCTCTAAACTTTCTCTCTCTCTCTAGTTCTTCTCTCTCTTTCTTTCTTTCTCTCTCTTCAAATTTTTAAAAAAAATTGTAGATAAAGAATTAATCAAAAAAATTTACAAGTACCTGGAAAAAGTTTGTAAGTTTGCTCTTTCTTGCTTTCTTGCTCTTCCTTCCTTGCTTTCTTGCTGGTCCTTGCTTTCTTGCTTTCTTGCTTCAATGAATGAAATGAGGGGAGAATGAATGAAGAAGGAAGACTATATATAAGAAAAATTAGGTTTTCCTCCTCCTCTCCTATTGGCTTTCCATTCCTCCCCTCTCTCCTATAGGCTTTTCATTTCTCCCCTCTCCCATTGGCTCCCATTACTCCCCCTCTCCCATTGGACCCCCATCCCTCATCCCAATCTTCCATTGGCCCTCCCCCCATCCATTTCTTCTTCCTCCGCCATTGCCACCACTCCCATCCCACATTTCCACCATGTCCCATACTCCTCCCATTTCCCAAAATCCCATATTTCCCCATCTTACCCTCCTCTTTTTCATCCCCTATTAACTCCCCTCACTCATTTCACTCCCTTATTATCCTACTCCCCTATTACCTCCCCCTCTCCCATTCCATTCTTCCCTCCCCACTCTCACTTCCACTTCCCATTACACACTTGCCATTTGAAAACTATTAATATATTATTATACTATTTTTTATACTTATTATCATACACCCCTATTACTTCCCTCTCCCATTCCACTCCTCCCTCCTCACTCCCACTTCCACTTCCCATTACTCACTTGCTATACACATTTGCAAACTATTAATATATTATTATATGATTTTTTATACTATTTGCAAACTTACATGTGGGCAAAATCACAGGTGTCAAAGCGATCCTATTGTGGTCATACAACAACTGTGCTTTTATTCAAGGGCGTATTTATCCTCATCAACAAGCTTATTTCAGCTTTTATTTTGACACAATACTCAAGGTATGAAGTGCATAATTTGTGCACTAGGTGTTTACTTTGTTATATCAAAATTGTTTGCCACACACACACACATATACACATACCGAGAATTTTCTAATATTATCGCATCTACATTTCTCTGATGGGCACAAAACTTTGTACACGCCTCAACCTAGGTCGTATTGACTTGCATACAAAGTGGTGCACCCATCCCATAAGTACTTGTTCAGATAACACACCTCCAAACGTATTTTATGACGATTGTGGATAACACTAGGAACGAAATGGTGTATAATGTGCGATTGACTATGCAAAGCATATCCAATGGACACAAGACTTTGCATGTTCCTCAACCTAGGTAGTATTGACTTGTGTGCAAAGTGGCATCCCCATCCGATAAGTACTTGTTTGAAAAATACACCTAGGATTGTGTTTTTTGATGGTTATACATGACACCAAGGCAAAAACGGTATTTAATCCTCAATCTACCATGTAAAGCATATCCGATGGGCACAATACTTTGCACGTGCCTCAAAAGCAGTGGTATGGTGTTCCATGCAAAGTGGAACGCCCATTCAATAAGTACTTGGTATGATAATATACCTAAGAGCGTGTTCTTTGACGAATGTGCATAACACTAGGGGGAAAACGGTGTATAATGTGTGATCCCCCATGCAAAGCATAACCGATAGACACAATACTGTGCACGCACATCAACCTAGTTGAAATGGACTTTCTTGCAAAGTGGCTCCCCCATCTGACAAGTACTTTTTAGAATATCACACCTAGGACCATGTTTTTTATTGGTTGTTGTCCATGACACTAAGGCAAAAACGCTGTTTTATGCTTAATCGACAATGCAACGCATATCCGATCATCACACTACTTTGCACACATCTAAACCTAGGTATTATTGACTTACATGCAAAGTGGCATGCCCATCCCATAAGTACTTAGTCGAATAACACATCTAGGACCGCATTTTTTGACGGTTGTGCATGACACTAAGGCCAAAACAGTGTTTAATGCTTGTTCGACAATGCAAAGCATATCCGATGGGCACAATACTTTGCATGAGTCTCAACAATTATGTTATTGCATTGCATGCAAAGTGGTACACCCATCTGATAAGCAGTTGGTCGGATAACACACCTAAAAGCGTGTTTTTTTATGGTTGTGCATGACATTGAGGCACAAACGGAGTTTAATGCATGAAAAGTGGTGTGTTGGTTAGATAAGTACTTGATCTGATAACACACCTAGGACCGTGTTTTTTTACAAATGTGCTTGACACTAAGGTAAAAACAGTGTTTTATGCTTGATCGACAATGCAAAGCATATCCGATGGGCACAATACTTTGCACACACCTTCAACTAGGTGGAATTGACTTACATGCAAAGTGGCACACCCATCCCATAAGTGCTTCATCGGATAACATACCTAGCAGCGTGTTTTTTTATGAATGTGCATGACACTAGAACAAAAATAGTATTTAATGCTCGATCGACCATGTAAAGGATATCCGATGGGCACAACACTTTTCCTACACTACAACCTAGGTGGTATTGAAATTTTCTCAAAGAGGCACACCCATCCGATAAGTACTTGGTCAGATAACACACCTAAGGGCATGTTTTTTTGCGGATGTGCATATCACTAGGGAAAAAACGATGTATAATGCATGATCGATCATGCAAAGCATATTTGATGGTGACAATACTTTGCACGCACCTCAATGTAGTTGAAATGGACTTGCATGCAAAGTGGAGCCCCCATCTGATAAGTACTTGTTTGATTAACACACCTAGGACCATGTTTTTTCATGGTTGTGCATGACACTAAGGCAAAAACGGTGTTTTATGCTTGATCGACAATGCAAAGCATATCCGATGGGCACAATACTTTGCAAACACCTTCAACTAGGTAGAATTGACTTACATGCAAAGTGGCACGCCCATCCCATAAGTGCTTGATCGCATAATATACCTAGCAGCGTGTTTTTTTACGGATGTGCATGACACTAGAGCAAAAATAGTAAGTAATTAATGCTCGATCGACCATGCAAAGGATATCCGATGGGCACAACACTTTTCCTACACCTCAACCTAGGTGGTATTGAAATTTTCTCAACGAGGCACACCCATCCGATAAGTATTTGGTCAGATAACACACCTAAGGGCGTGTTTTTTTGTGGATGTGCATATCACTAGGGAAAAAATGGTATATAATGCGTGATCGACCATGCAAAGCATATCCGATGGTGACAATACTTTGCACGCACCTCAACGTAGTTGAAACGGACTTGCGTGCAAAGTGGAGCCCCCATCCAATAAGTACTTGTTTGAATAACACACCTAGGGCCGTGTTTTTATATGGTTGTGCATGACACTAAGGCAAAAACGATGTTTTATGCTTGATCGACAATGCAGAGCATATCCAATGGGCACAATACTTTGCACACACCTTCAAATAAGTGGAATTGACTTACATGCAAAGTGGCATTCCCATCGCATAAGTACTTGATCGGATAACACACCTAGCAGCGTGTTTTTTTACGGATGTGCATGACACTAAGGTAAAAATGGTATTTAATGCTCGATCGACCATGCAAAGCATATCCGATGGGCACAATACTTTTCCTACGCCTTAACCTAGGTGGTATTGAAATGTTCTCAAAGAGGCACACCCATCCGATAAGTACTTGGTCAGATAACATACCTAAGGCCGTGTTTTTTTACGGATGTGCATATCACTACGGGAAAAACATTGTATAATGCGTAATCGACCATGCAGAGCATATCCGATGGTGACAATACTTTGCACGCATCTCAACCTAGTTGAAACGGACTTGTCTGCAAAGTGGAGCCCCCATCCGATAAGTACTTGTTTGATTAACACACCTAGGTCAGTGTTTTTTCATGGTTGTGCATGACACTAAGGCAAAAACGGTGTTTTATGCTTGATCGAAAATGCAAAGCATATCCGATGGGCACAATACTTTGCACACACCTTCTACTAGGTGGAATTGACTTACATGCAAAGTGGCACTCCCATCCCATAAGTGCTTGATCCGATAACATACCTAGCAGTGTGTTTTTTTACGGATGTGCATGACACGAGCAAAAATAGTATTTAATGCTCGATCGACCATGAAAAGGATATCCGATGGGCACAACACTTTTCCTATGCCTTAACCTACGTGGTATTGAAATGTTCTCAAAAAGGCATACCCATCTTGGTCAGATAACACACCTAAGGGCGTGTTTTTTTGCGAATGTGCATATCACTAGGGAAAAAATGGTGTATAATGTGTGATCGACCATACAAAGCATATCCAATGGTGACAATACTTTGCATGCACCTCAATGTAGTTGAAAGGGACTTGCGTGAAAAACTAGGTGGAATTGACTTACATGCAAAGTGGACGCCCATTTCATAAGTGCTTAATCGGATAACATACCTAGTAGCGTGTTTTTTTACGGATGTGCATGACACTAGAGCAAAAATAGTATTTAATGCTCGATCAACCATGCAAAGGATATCCGATGGGCACAACACTTTTCCTACGCCTCAACCTAGGTGGTATTGAAATTTTCTCAAAGAGGCACACCCATACGATAAGTACTTGGTCAGATAACACACCTAAGGGCATGTTTTTTTGTGGATGTGCATATCACTAGGGGGAAAACGGTGTATAATGCGTGATCGGCCATGCAAAGCATATCCGATGGTGACAATACTTTGCACACACCTCAACCTAGTTGAAACAGACTTGCATGCAAAGTGGAGCCCCCATCCGATAAGTACTTGTTTGAATAACACACCTAGGACCGTGTTTTTATATGGTTGTGCATGACACTAAGACAAAAACGGTGTTTTATGCTTGATCCACAATGCAAAGCATATTCGATGGGCACAATACTTTGCACACACCTTCAACTAGGTGGAATTGAATTACATGCAAAGTGGCATTGCCATTGCACAAGTACTTGATCGGATAACACACCTAGCAGCGTGTTTTTTTACGGATGTGCATGACACTAAGGCAAAAATGGTATTTAATGCTCGATCGACCATGCAAAACATATCCGATGGGCAAAATACTTTTCCTATGCCTTAACCTAGGTGGTATTGAAATGTTCTCAAAGAGACACACCCATCCGATAAGTACTTGGTCAGATAACATACTAAGGGCATGTTTTTTTGCGGATGTGCATATCACTACCGAAAAAACGTTGTATAATAAGTAATCGACCATGCAGAGCATATCCGATGGTGACAATACTTTGCACGCATCTCAACCTAGTTGAAACTTACCTGCCTGCAAAGTGGAGCCCCCATCCGATAAGTACTTGTTTCATTAACACACCTAGGACTGTGTTTTTTTATGGTTGTGCATGACACTAAGGCAAAAATGGTGTTTTATGCTTGATCGACAATGCAAAGCATATCTGATGGGCACAATACTTTGCACACACCTTCAACTAGGTGGAATTGACTTACATGCAAAGTGGCATGCCCATCCCATAAGTGCTTGATCGGATAACTTACCTAGCAGTGTGTTTTTTCAGATGTGCATGACGCTAGAGCAAAAATAGTATTTAATGCTCGATCGACCATGCAAAGTATATCCGATGGGCACAACACTTTTCCTTTGCCTCAACCTAGGTGGTATTGAAATGTTCTCAAAGAGGCACACCCATCCAATAAGTACTTGGTCAGATAACACACCTAAGGGTGTGTTTTTTTGCAGATGTGCATATCACTAGGGAAAAAACAGTGTATAATGCGTGATCAACCATGCAAAGCATATCCGATGGTGACAATACTTTGCACGCACCTCAAAGTAGTTTAAAGGGCCTTGCGTGCAAAGTGCAGCCCCCATCCGATAAGTACTTATTTGAATAACACACCTAGGGCTGTGTTTTTATATGGTTGTGCATAACACTAAGGCAAAAACAGTGTACAATGCAAAGCATATCCGATGGGCACAATACTTTGCACACACCTTCAACTAGGTGGAATTGACTTGCATGCAAAGTGGCATTCCCATCACATAAGTACTTGATCGGATAACACAGCTAGCAGCGTGTTTTTTTACAAATGTGCATGACACTAAGGCAAAAATGGTATTTAATGCTCGATCGACCATGCAAAGCATATCCCATGGGCACAATACTTTTCCTACCCCTTAACCGAGGTGGTATTGAAATTTTCTCAAAGAGGCACACCCATCCGATAAGTACTTGGTCAGATAACATACCTAAGGGCGTGTTTTTTTGTGGATGTGCATATCACTACGGGAAAAACATTGTATAATGCGTAATCGACCATGCAGAGCATATCCGATGGTGACAATACTTTGCACACATCTCAACCTAGTTGAAACTGACTTGCATGCAAAGTGGAGCCCCCATCCAATAAGTACTTGTTTTATTAACACACTTAGGACCGTGTTTTTTCATGGTTGTGCATGACACTAAGCCAAAAACGGTGTTTTATGCTTGATCGACAATGCAAACCATATCCGATGGGCACAATACCTTGCACACACCTTCAACTATTGGAATTGACTTACATGCAAAGTGGCATGCCCATCCCATAAGTGCTTGATCGGATAACATACCTAGCAGCGTGTTTTTTTACTGACGTGCATGACACGAGCAAAAATAGTATTTAATGCTCGATCGACCATGCAAACGATATCCGATGGGCACAACACTTTTCCTATGCCTCAACCTAGGTGGTATTGAAATGTTCTCAAAGAGGCACACCCATCCAATAAGTACTTGGTCAGATAACACACCTAAGGGTGTGTTTTTTTCGGATGTGCATATCACTAGGGAAAAAACGATGTATAATGCGTGATCGGCCATGCAAAGCATATCCGATGGTCACAATACTTTGCACGCACCTCAATCTAGTTGAAAGATACTTGCGTGCAAAGTGGAGCCCCCATGTGATAAGTACTTATATAATAACACACCTAGGACGGTGTTTTTTTATGGTTGTGCATTACACTAAGGCAAAAATGGTGTTTTATGCTTGATCCACAATGCAAAGCATATCCGATGGGCACAATACTTTGCACACACCTTCAACTAGGTGGAATTGAATTACATGCAAAGTGGCATTCCCATCGCATAAGTACTTGATCGGATAACACACTTAGCAGCGTGTTTTTTTACGGATGTGCATGACACTAAGGAAAAAATGGTATTTAATGCTCGATCGCCCATGCAAAGCATATCCAATGGGCACAATACTTTTCCTATGCCTTAACCTAGGTGGTATTGAAATGTTCTCAAAGAGGCACACCCATCCGATAAGTACTTGGTCAGATAACATACCTAAGGGCGTGTTTTTTTGCGGATGTGCATATCAATACGGGAAAAACAGTGTATAATGTGTAATCGACCATGCAGAGCATATCCGGTGGTGACAATACTTTGCACGCATCTCAACCTAGTTGAAACGGACTTGCATGCAAAGTGGAGCCCCCATCCGATAGGTACTTGTTTGATTAACACACCTAGGACCGTGTTTTTTCATGGTTGTGCATGACACTAAGGCAAAAACGGTGTTTTATGCTTGATCGACAATGCAAAGCATATCCGATGGGCACAATACTTTGCACACACCTTCGACTAGGTGGAATTGACTTACATGCAAAGTGGCACTCCCATCCCATAAGTGCCTGATCAGATAACATACCTAGCAGCGTGTTTTTTTACGGATGTGCATGACACGAGCAAAAATAGTATTTAATGCTTGATCGACCATGCAAAGGATATCCGATGGGCACAACACTTTTCCTATGCCTCAACCTAGGTGGTATTGAAATGTTCTCAAAGAGGTACACCCATCCGATAAGTACTTGGTTAGATAACACACCTAAGGGCGTGTTTTTTTGTGGATGTGCATATCACTAGGAAAAAACGGTGTATAATGCGTGATCGACCATGCAAAGCATATCCGATGGTGACAATACTTTGCACGCACCTCAAAGTAGTTTAAATGGACTTGCATGCAAAGTGGAGCCCCCATCCCTTAAGTACTTGTTTGAATAACACACCTAGGGCCGTGTTTTTATATGGTTGTGCATGACACTAAGGCAAAAGCGGTGTTTTATGCTTGATTGACAATGCAAAGAATATTTGATGGGCACAATACTTTGCACACACCTTCAACTAGGTGGAATTAACTTACATGCAAAGTGGCATTCCCATCGCATAAGTACTTATCGGATAACACACCTAGCAGCGTGTTTTTTTATGGATGTGCATGACACTAAGGCAAAATTGGTATTTAATGGTCGATTGACCATGCAAATCATATCCGATGGTGACAATACTTTGCACACATCTCAATCTAGTTGAAATGGACTTGCCTGCAAAGTGGAGCCCCCATCCGATAAGTACTTGTTTGAATAACACACCTAGGACCGTGTTCTTTTATGATTGTGCACAAAAATGGTGTTTTATGCTTGATCGACAATGCAAAGAATATCCGATGGGCACAATACTTTGCACACATCTTCAACTAGGTGGAATTGACTTACATGCAAAGTGGCATTCCCGTCACATAAGTACTTGATCGGATAACACACCTAGCACACACCTAGCAGCGTGTTTTTTTTATGGATGTGCATGACACTAAGGCAAAAATGGTATTTAATGCTCGATTGACCATGCAAAGGATAACTTGGCATGTCCATATGATGTATATTTGATCGGATAACTTCTCCCACCAATAAATTAAGTACTAATTAAAAATTATAATAAATGAGTAATTTATTAAAAAGAGACTAATATTTATGTAATTGTTGCTACTGCAGCTTGCTTGCGAAGGACTCTCACAAAGGAGATGGCTATAGATTTTGTTCTGGGGATGGATGTGATTTTATGTAGCAAAAGAGAAGTAGTTGCATTTGCTACAATCCATGATAGTGATCCCAATTCAGTTTGCCACTTTCGAAGACTTGGCGAAGATAAGGTGGCAGTTACTGTATCAAAGATTCTTAGCGCACATGTTGAGCTAAAGTATAAATGTGGAGATATGGAAACACTTGAAGATGTTATGCCCTATAATACATCCAACAAATCATTTATAGCATGGGACAAAGATGAGACTTATGCAACATACATTATCAAGAATACAAAGTGCACCACCTTGGATTTTACTATAGGGGACATTTTACAAATGAGATCATTTGCAAATAAGACTGTAGCAGAAGGTGAAGTATTGGGATTTGAACAAGTGGAGCAATGGTCATTTGCACAGATGAGGATTCTAAAAGTCACTGATGATGGTATGGTTGATAACATAACATCCTTATGTGATCCCTACTATGAGGTAGGCAAGAATATGAGATGAAGCATGCAATTTTTAAACATGAGAAAGAGGCACGTGGTTTTCAATGATAAAGACAAGGTATACTACAATATCAAAGGACCTAAAAAGCATGCCCATGTGCCACTTCAAATGTGGATGATTTCAATGTACTCAATTATAGAAGTGACATCTTATCTGGAGTGGATGAGTTCATTGGTTCCGAGAAATAAAATGATTTTAGAAGTGAAGCCTTATCTGGGGTGGATGAATTCTTGCACAGTGAGAAGGGCAAAGGTTTCAATAGCGATGTCTTGTCAAGTGTGGATGAGTTCATGCATATTAACAAACCTGGTGTCAATCAAGCTTGTGGATTTGTGAAAGCCATGCAAGATGTCCCAATGAGTGATGTTCTCTTAGGAGTGGAAGAGTTTCAAGGTTCTCAATGCTCTCGTAGAATATTGAATTCATTGAGTGGTCCTAAGAGTATGTTAAAAACGAGGATGAGATCAAGAGAGGATTATTCAATATTTAACTTTGATTGTGATATGGCCAAGGATGCAACGACCAATCATGGATGCTTGGTTACAAACAAATGTGAGGAGAAGAAGTGCATAAATACAGATAACAACGTGCATGAGGAACAAAAACGGTCATACATATGCATGAAGAGAAAGCGAATCCAGGCAGATCCACAAAAGCAACCAAAGAGGAAGAGAGTAATGAAGGAGGAGAACATGTTAAATGCATTGGGATATCTATGTTGCAAGCGAAGATGTATGCGCTTCATTGATCTTGCAGACATCAGGGAATGTAGAGGACACGTGTGGCAAAGAAGAGGAAGCAAAAGAAATGAATACCTTCTCACAAGTGTCTCTTGCTTTCTTCAGAATGGCAATAAAAGGCTAAGTTCAAGACAAAAGGTAAAACCTCTTGTAAATGGAAAAAAGATTTGCAATAAGGCATATCACAATATTATTGGATTATCCCATGGTACATATTGGGATTTAGTCACCAAGGCAAAGGGCGGCAACAAATTTAGCATTCACGGTAATAGAGGAAGGTCCAAATCAAGAATCTCAACTGTTAGGGCAGCAACAATTTTGCAAGACTTCATACATGAAAATGCTTTACCTCAACCCCATATATCTACCAAACTCCCTAACGGTGACGCGATCACTGAAATGCATCTTCCAATGGGCTTGACAAAGCTCGAAGTATTTGACTCTATTGCAGAAAAGCAACGGCAAAGAGGGGATGCCGTAGCTTCTTCTCATACTTTGTATACTCTTTGGAAGAAGAACTTTGGATATGTTAAAATCCCAAGGAGGCAAAAAATGTCAAAGTGCAATGTCTGTGATGATTTAAAGCGAGCGATTGAGAGTGCAACATGTCCAAATCAAAGGGAATTATACAAAAAAAACTGAAAATCTCATCATGACCTTATTCAACATTCCAGACAAAAATATGCATTTTGGAAGGAGCAAGCTATTTCGCATCCCGATGACTACATGTGCCTTATTGTAGATGGCATGGATCAGAATACAACAACATTGCCTCTTTTGTTGCCACTCCACCTAAATTACAAGGAAAGTACTTTCTAAAGACACATCTATGTGGAGTGTTAGTGCATGGAATTAAGTTCTTTGCAGATATATGGATTGATTCCTTACATCTACATGATAGCAATCAGGTTGTAACATCTATTATGAAGGCAATTCACAATGTACATGCAGAAAAAGGTCGCCTACCACCGACTTTGAGAATACAAGCTGATAATTGCTGGCGAGAAAATAAGAATGTACTCATGTTTGCATTCTGCTCCATGCTAGTTGCTCATCGAATCTTCAATGAGGTCGAATGTGGATTTTTGTATGTTGGGCATTGGGCATACACATGAGGATATCAATCAAGTTTTTAGCACAATCTCAAGGGAGCTTAAATGCAAGGATGTGGAGACAATAGATGACTTGGTAAGAAGATGTGGCAGGCAAGTTCGTGGTCGTAAGGAAAGTACAGTATGTGAGAGGCTCGAAAGAATGTATGATTGGAAGAGCTTCATTCTACCTTTGATACAAACGGGTGGTGATGCATTGACTGGTCATACCAATCCACACTACTTTCGTTTTTTTTTAAAAGATGAAAAACCCGTAATGCAATGACAACAGTATTCTCATGATACAAAATGGGAACCTGAAGAACCTTACAGTCTCTTAACTTCAATTTCCAGCAAGGAAAGGTATCCAACATGGGCTCCTATATAAGAATTCAATGAGAGGTCTAGCTGTGAAATAGAAGGATTAAAAGCATTTATTACATACAAAGAGGAAATGCTCCGGAGATATCCTAATTCGAAGCCTACTTGGAGAGAACACACTACCACTATAATTAACAAGACATGAAATTTAATAAAGGACCTTGAGAGAATGTGAGGCTCAAAGGATGTCAAGGAAGAATGCAATATGTTTTGGCCAAATGTTCATAACAATTTGCGCCCAGCTCCAGTCTTTGAAAACGAATTTGTATCATTACTCCCACGTCCATATTGTGGACCGAAGAAGAGAGAGTTTATGCCACAAGTAGATATAGAAGTCAATTATTTTGTTGTGGTTCGGCCATCGGGATGATGAATATGAGAATGTGAAGTTTTGGGTTGCAAAAGTAGTTGATGTGCAAAGAGATGACCAAGGGAGAGCTACAACATTTACAGCGGTATGGTATGAGCCAAAGGGCAAGAAGGAGAATATGGATAACAACGCATTGTATACTAATTGTATAATGAAGGAGTGGGTCCCAAATGATGAAGCGGTCTCTCAAGTTTCGACGGAGACAATCATAGTGTCTTGGCATTCAAGGGCAAAGAAATCAAAGAAGCACATGGGATATGAGGTAGAAGGAAAAATAAAAATACCATAGCAAAGTATTTTGCATATACACGAATTTTTAAGGATGCTCACCATGGAGGAAGTAGAAGGATACAGCGCAAATGAAGAATGTCCATGATTAAAGCTTTGTATTGAAGTCCATTGAAGGATTTTATTTGGGTACTAGGCAAGAAACCAATTCGCTTGGGTGGTTGTGTGTCAAAAAACATCTTTGAGGTCATGAAAAGTGAGGGTGTTCTAAAAAAGGATGTCATGGGGGAGGACTGTGGTGAGAGATGGTGTGCAAAAAGTAGTGAAACGTGTTGTGGACTATGCATCAAGTGAAGCAAAGGGTGGAGGCACGGGATGATACTACTGGCAGTCTCTTATAGATGAGACCGGGTTCCTATTGTGGAGGGGTTGATGCTGAAGCTGCATGCAAATCCATCTAGAGTGAGGTGATTTACTGTCTGATGGATTGTTGCATGCAGTTGTTCAATAGTGCATCCTACTGCTGCACTTGAAGCTCCAAGGATCTTTTCTCCTCTTGGACTTAGGCATACTGCTTCTGATCCAGCATTGCCTATCTTTGTAAGGCCATGGAGATGTCGATTTTGGAGCACTCCACAGCTAGGGCCTCTTGAGTCTATTACAACTCTTGCTGTAGATTACAATTCCCACTGCCTGGAGCCCGTTGTCCTCTACCATTACACACTCTGCCTTTTCTTTCTGGAGAACCTCTTCCACTTGTTGGAGCCTATTGGTGGTTTGCAACAACATCACGTTGTATCGCATGAACATTTCCTGTTGTTGTTGAAGAATGTTGATGGCGATGCTCGGGGGGGTCACTATGTATAAACCCTCTATATCACGTGCGTTCAAGGCCTATATTAAAAATCCCTTATCTGTAAATTTTTTCATTAATAAAATGTACCCCTTTTCTATACAAATCTGTAAATTTTTTCCAAAACTATTTTAAATAGTCCCTTATGTATTTTTATTTCTATAAATTTTAGGAATCAAAAATATCCTTCTTTTGAACTCACGTGATAGGGTTACATATGATGAGTGACCCCCCCCCCCCCCCCCCGAGTGGCGATGACTCTTAAGGCCGTTATTGATTCCATGAAGGCCATCTCTTTCAGCCCCACTTGGCTGTCCTCCATCAAAAGTTTTTGGTACCTTGCATTGGAGGCGTAGGCACTAGTAGTGCAGAAGTCCATGGCCTATTGATATAGATTGGGGCGGAGCAAGAGTTAGAGAGGCTACTGGTTTGCGGTAGTTGTTAGCTATTGGGGGGGTTGGGCTCTTATGGCTCCTATGTCATGTCAATGATCTCTTCCCCTTGTCCAATGGGTCTCTTTAACCAATGCTCACGATGGAGAACCTCAGCATTGTAGGCCGCTTTCTTTTGCTATTCCTCTACCCAGAGGCATTCTAGTTCTTACTACTACTACTAGAGGAGGTCCTGGCATTGTTTCTCAGCCGATTCCCTTTTCCTTTGTCTTGGGGAATCTGCCTCTTCCTGAGTCTTCACGTGACTTCTTCATATTGCTGCCTTTTAGTAGAGCTACTTGTTCCTGGGCCCGTTGGCTCTACTCCTCTCATGTGTGTTTAGGTGACTGCTTCATTGGCATAGATTTTGTGGACACTGCTTTGAGCAAATCTACTTCCCTTATTGCATCACCATAACCTTTTGGAATGGGGCCTTAGATAAAGCTTTGTTGTTGAGCTCTTTTATGAAAAAGACATTGTGGGCACTGATGGAGTGCAGGGAGGTGGTGGACATGTAGATCAATTGTTAGCTCGATTGATTTGTGAGCATGTGAAGGATATGGAAATTTGGGAGAAATCTTGGCAGAGTTTTGGTATGATGACAAGTGAGGTCTCACAAAATGATACTAGCTATTTATATAGGGGACCTGGTAAAGTAGCGGATCAACTTTAGCAATAGTGCAATGAGACTGGTGTTAATAAAGCAGCACTAGCATTAGCGATGGAATAAATCAACGACTCAGTGTTAATAAAACAAAAGGTAACCATTATTATAGCCAGCGTTTGGCATTAGTTGGATAGCATATCAGTGTGTTAGAGATGGGGGCGTTAATACAATGAGTGGCATTAATATACTAGCATCGATGACTGGCATTATTTTTAGCTTAACAATGGGTGGTGAGTTGTTGCGTTATTTGTATGGCAACAATTGAGTTCTAAGTCATCACGTTATCAGTCATCATCCCTGCATTATCCATATAGCAGCATTTTGTGGGCCCTATTGAGGAAGCTGGCTAAGTGAATCATTGCTATATACTTCATCTAAGTGTGTGCAAGTGCATGTGAAGTGGTGCAGATGATGTGAGGGTGAAAATTGAAAGTACGAGATGTGACTCAGCCACATGCTGGTGGATTCATGAGTGACTTGGTGAATGGAGTGCAGGTGAAGATGTGGAGCCTAGTCATCTAGTGGAGATGGACTGAACCTTTACAAAGTGGAGAACCTGACTATGAATGGTGAGGACTCATTTTTACCAAAAGATGATGTGGCTTGGACCTTGCCCTATTTTCACCTACGATGTCAACTCTTATTCTCACCTAGACCCACTGCATGGACAATGGACCAAAAATATTAATATTTAGAGTACCAGGCAGCGTACTTGCTTAGTGCACCTATAAAGAGCATTCTTAAAGCTTGCAAAGCAGTGTCGCACATTCGTTTGTGCCTTCATCAATAGAACCGCCTGAAGCTCCGCATAGACTCAAGGGATCCTTCCACTTCTAGTAGTGCTTGCCAGAGACTTGATGCGTTCCTCCGATGTTTGTGGTGCAGAAACCATGCAGGTTCTTATGAGTTTGCCACCTTTTCATGGATAGATCCTTGTGGGTCTACCTTCTTTGTTATTGTTGTTGAAGTAGAAGTCAAGGATGAATTTGAGGGGGCACACTTTGGAACCTAGTAGGCCTCACCCTTCCCTTTGAGAGTAGTAGGTTCATGTGTTACTACACCCTTTTTAGGGATAGGTTATTGTGTAACTGCCACAATTGCTCGTGTAGCCGATTCTTGTAGCATGATCAAATGAGAGGACAAGGGAGTTTCTTGTGGTCGTATATTTATCGTATTCACCTGTGAGGTTCCAACAATAGGTTCTTGTGTGTCTACCTCCTTTTTAGAGGTAGGTTCTTGTGGTGCTATTGTGGCCCTTGCTATAGTCATTGTGGAGAGCTTGGTCTAATTGAAGACTCTTTAGGCACCCATATGAGGCTATTGCCTTGGTAAAATCCCTCAACCTCCATTAGTCACTTAGGTATCCACCTATAGTGGTGCCCTCGCTGATCTTTTTTCGGTTTGCATCTTTAAGAGTTGGTCTTCCACCATTGTGTAGCTTGAACCTTCATAGATGTAGGGCTAAAATGAGAAGGCAAAGATGCATCCTGATTCTGACCGTGTGTGGCCTCAGAGGTTAAATTCAAGACTGCACCCTTTGGGAGCCAGTAGAAGTTCTTACCTTTATGTGTGTTGGTGCAATTGCAATAGGCCCAGTCTTTTTGTCGGTATAGTTGTAGATAGGTTTGAAGTTGTGGATGCAAGAGGCCGTGGTTGGGGCCATTGGTATCATGAGCTTCTTATCAGCCTTCTTTGTTTTAGGGGATTCTAGAATGGAAGCCATCTCATCAATTATGACAATCAACGTGAGGCCGTGGTTTGTTAGAGTTGCTGTACATTCTTGCCAATCAATTTGGCAGTTAACTACTTTGCACCATGTCCTCCCAAGAATGGCCGATTCATTCATAGCACATGTTGGCATACCATAAAGTCTATTCTACCACAAATGGTGGCTATTATCTAAGGAGGAAATTCAATACAACCTATAGCAGGCAAGATTTTACCATTTACTAGTCTTACCATGACATGTGTGGGTTCAAGAGTTACCTTGAATGTTAGGAGTCGAGTGCACATGTTGTAAGAGATCAAGTTGTGGTGGTTGGCACCAGGATCGATGAAGGCATCGGTTGAGCATGTTGTATCCCTGCACAATTGAAAATTTGCCAACACCATTGCGGGGGCTATGGTAAGATATACTGTGGGTTTAATCCTTCCACAGATGCTTTACAAATAGTTATGATCTTTACATTTCTCACTTTGGCCTGGTGCTCTCTAGCTTTCTCTATCGCATGTCGTTTCATTCGAGCAACTTATTTTATGAGCTCCTTTTCTCAATGGATGTCATGTAACATCTATAGTGTTTCATGGGCCTTAGTAGCATTTAAGATTAATAATATTAATGGTCCTTAGTAGCACTTAAGCTTACTACCATCTGTAGTGTTAATGGGCCTTAGTAGCACATCCCTTGTTCAATTTTTGCTCGGTATAATTTGTTAATTTTTATATAACCTTTTATTATATGTAGATGTACATTGTAATATCTTTGGCTCAATTTTCACTCGATGAATTGTAGTTGATTATTTGGATGACACCACTGGGCCTCCAGTCACCACAATGGCTCGAAATACTTTTGCCCTCATTTATATTTACTGTAACAAGGACTAAAATACTAGTAAAGCAGGACTACAATTTTCTTGGTTTATGACCAAAATAGCACTAAAATAGCTCCAACAACCCACCATTGTGGTTGCATCTAGAAAAATACATTTAAACTTTCAAAAAATGCAATTGATGATATGGCCCTTGAAGGGTCCCATTTAGGGGCAAGGGCCATATCGACATGCACTATACAATATCTAGGATGCCACTGGATAGATATGGCAGATGTCGATATGGTCCTTGCCCCTAAAGGAGACCCCTCAAGGGTCATATCGTCAATTGCATTTTACTTGGTTGCACAAGCAAATACACTTTCCTTGGTACCCAAATATATAACTCTAAGAACCAGTGCGGTGGCTGTCATAGATTTCCTTCTATTTGCCGTGCATTAATCATCATAAACCTCATCCTCTAATATGTAAAAATAGGTAACAGAGCTATAACTCCAAGAACCAATGCGGTGGTCTCTCCAAGACAACCTTCAATTCTGGGTGACGACAGGTCATTAGGCGAGAGACTGCATTGAGGTGATGCCTAAAATGATAGATTGTGTCTCATTATTATGCCAAAAACCACCACGGTGGTCTCTCTAAGCCAACCTATGATTTTCATGGGCAAAGTTGTGGCAAAAGGCTGTGCGATGATGACAGGTGGTCAGGCCAGAGACTGCGCTACGGCGGTGTTCAAAATGATAGATTGTGCATCTCATTATTACACAAAGAACCACCACGGTGGTCTCTCCAAGCCAAGCTTGAATTTTAATGATCTGCATGGGTGTGGTATCCAATGACAGGTGGCAAAGATGCGGCAAAAGGTTGCGCGATGATATGGTCAGACAGCTCAGGACAGAGATTGCGCTGCATGAAGCAGTGCAGAGATGCACGATGTAGTGCAGAGTTGCTATGTGTGTTTTGAGCTCTACGGTGCTCAGAATAAATAGATTGCGTCTCATTATTATGCCAATGTGACATCATGATGTAAAAAAAATTTCTGGTGAGAGCGTGGGTCTGTGCAAAATTCAAATATTCACCCAGGAGCGCATTACATCGCGGCCCCAAAATGGCCTTGAAAATAGTTTCGCGATTGACTACACCCAAGCAAACATTGACCGATGGACGAGTTCTATACATAACAACGTTGACCCATGGAGGAGTTCCATACATAACAACTTTTCTTTAAAAATCTCTTAGTTATCAAGGGACTATTGCCATATTTATTTGGGGATCCTAAGAGTGCATTTGCTTCAGAGGAATATGAGTGAGTTCATGCTCATGTTTTGCTACATCTTGGTAATAGACTCAATGGCAATGTCTCCATAGCAAGATAAAACTATGAGACTCATTGGAGAGGTCACTTTCATAGTGACATACTATTTTGACCCTATTATATGCCTTGTGCCTCATTTTATTTTGGCATTTTGATATAACATGCATACATATTTTGTAAAGGAGTAGACACTACCATGTCATGATAAATGACATTGGTAAGACCCTCCTTCCTTCGTGCACAGAGAAACCATTTCATGGAAGCTAATCATGCATGTGCACATTACTTAGTCTTTGATATACCACTCTAGTCCTTATGTAGATGTGTTCTCCACTTAACACCATCTCCTCCATTATATCCAAAACATTGTATTAAGCCTATAAGTGATAAAGGTTTCTCTGGCCCTAGTATTGATATCACTAGATGTTAGTGCAATACTTCACCCCTTTCATATTGAGGATGAGTGTTGAGATTTACACATAAGTGTGATTGGAGTGGTTAAAATCTACATCTATGTGATAGGTGCATGTGGATATTGGATAGGGTTTGGATGTGGAGCATCTTTTCATCTCTCTCTCCCTTGTGAGCATCTTTTTATCTCTTGAGCACTCTCTTTGCAGCTTCAACGATACATGATATTTCCAAGAAACATAGAAAACATCTAATCCTTTGGTAGGATAAATGTATAAAGAATGTCTAATGTTCTACTTAAGCTTCTAGTCTCACTTCTAGTTAAGCACCATTTGCCTTTAACAAGCACATTTAGGACAAACTTTTTCCATAATCAAAATGCTAGCTAGAATATCCGTATTCTTGAGGGATATAGGACTCTTGGATTGAAAATACCCCTTCCCCTCAAGTCACCATTAAAGCCAGGACTAGTAAAGGACACATGCTCACAAAACACGAGCAAAGGGCTTGTTTTTCAAAAAATTTCCTTGCATGAGTACTTCTCTTTGCTTTGTAAGGTTTGAATGGTCTAGAATACTTCTTTACCCAAGGTAGCCTAGAGAAAACCTTTGTGGATCTTTGAGCTCTCCTACTTGGCACCTTAAAAATTTGCAAACTTCTAGCCTGTTCAAGATGGTGATCATGGGGCTATACAGGTATTAAAAAAGGCTTTCCAATAACCAAAAAACGATAATAGAAGCATACACATTATACTAGTTAGATTTGCCTTATCAAGCATCGGCATAAATGAGACTCCTAGTTAAACAAGAGTGCACTTGAGTGAGGCACAAGTGCACATGGGCATATGCCTCCTAGTGTATTTTTTTAGTACGTTGGGCCATTAAAAAGTTGAGGTTTAAAGCGTTGTAGGATGATCTCCATAAAAGGAAGTTTGAAAAGTCCAACTCAAGTAACCTTTTTCGAACAATTACACTTGGAAAGGAGAATACAATTCTGCACTATAGCACTTGCTCATAGGAGGTAGTGCTAACAACCCTCTGAGCAACAAACAACAAGGATGGTTGCTTCGATAAAAAAGATGGGCTTGATGGCCTGCTTTTCTCTGAGATCCAAGTGGAGATCGGTGATGATGGGAGATTCTTCAGGTATGCTATTGATTTTAGTGGCATGCAAGCCATACTTGTGAGTAGTGGTGTTTCCGGTGGCGTGGTTTGTTCATAATAATATTGTTTTTAATCATGGAGTTGGGGTACACTATCGAGAAGATTTCATGATTGGGTATTAAAAGGCTTTGTTGAAGGATTTCAAGGTGATAGTTAGTAGGAAGGATTCCTTGGTAGGATCATGTCTATCTCTTATGATTTTTTTTGTGATTCAGTTGTTGCTATCTTAGCAATGAAGGCCACTGGCAGTTTGCCCAATTTAGTTGGCCATGTTTGTATTTTAGTCCCGTTGTTAGTTTGCCCAATTTAGTTGGCCATGTTTGTATTTTAGTCCCGTTGTTTTTTTGGCGTTGATCACCCCCTTAAGGAGAAGAAACAACCTGTGAGCATGGATTGAGTGTAGCAAGAGGGGTGGGTATATGTCAAGGGATATTTCCAACGAATATGCCAAGGCCAACAAGAGATGCTCCTTCTTCCAAGACAAGAAAGGGGGAGGGAGAAGAGAACTTGTTACACCAACGGCCAAAGGGATTGTAGAAAAGGGAGTTCCGAATGCCCATGTAACGAATAAGCATTCTTAGTGGAAATCTAATGAAAGCAACTGGTGATTCGTTACGTTGTGCATCCATGCAACTAATAATCGTTCAGATTCGTTCTCACGGATGCTCGAAATCTACGTGAGAATGCTGGAAATCTAATGGACGCAGGACTGATCGTTCCATTCCACATCATGTCGCCACCACCACATCTTCTCTTGCTCCTCTCGCTTGCTTCTGTTTTAGCCTCGCCATATCCCAGCTTCCGCCTGCGGTTTCCACCCCATGGCCGCTTCAAAATCTTGCAGGTTTCCGTCACTCGTAGCATGACCTCATGAGGACCTCTCTGCCTTCCTCTGTCCCTTGAAACTGGGCGCTCTTTTGCCCCTCTCTCACCCGCCATTCTGTTGTTTGCAGGTTGCCGACATGCACTACTCTCAAGGCGCCCATTCCGAATGCCTCGATGTTTCCAAGTCCCTGCTCAAGGGATGTAGCGACCTTAACACCACTGCTTTCCTTAACCGACTCATCGCTGCCGAGCAACCTGACCTTGTTGTCTTCACAGGTACATATCTTGATACCCATCTTTCCAAGAGTGCATTCTTGTCATGTTACGCGAAAGGAAACGTTCCGGCTGAGGAGCTTGTGTGAATCCAACGGTCTTTCAGGAGACAACATCTTTGGAAGGGACACTAAGGATCCCTTCTCATCCCTCGATGCCGCTTTCGCACCTGTGGTTAATGCCAAAATTCCATGGGCCGCAATCTTGGGCAATCACGATCAGGAGTTGTCCTCCCGAAAGGAAATCATGGAGTATATTGTGAAAATGGACCACACATTGTCTGAGGTTTACCCGGATGGTAATTCAAGCCTGAGGATCGACGGTTTCGGAAACTACAACTTGAAAGTGGGCGGCGTTCACGGTTCACAATTTGAGGGCAAAAGTGTTATGAACTTGTACTTTGTCGACAGTGGGGATCAATCTACCATTCGGAGGGTTCGTGGTTACGGTTGGATTCAAGAAAGCCAGAAAGTGTGGTTTCAACAGCGTTCGGCCATGTTACAGGTAGTCTGTTTTGACATCCAGCCACATTCTGTCAGCCACTATCGCTTCATTGTCATGCTCTTATGATACAAGAGCATGGTTCTCACCCGTGCGAATCCTGTTTGCAGAGCGTATACAAAGGTTCTCCTTTCCCTCAACAGAACCCGGCTCCGGGGATGGTTTTCTTTCACATACCACTGCCAGAGGTGCACGAGCTAAGTAAGTTACCGGTGGTAGGAGTTGTGCAGGAGGAGGTCGGTCGTGCCAGCGTGAACTCTGGTTTTTTCAAGGCGATGGAAGAGGCGGGTGATGTGAGGGCAGCCTTTTTCGGACACGACCACACGAACGATTTTTGCGGGGACTTGAAAGGCGTGAAGCTGTGCTACGGGGGAGGGTTCGGGTATCACGCATACGGAAAGGAGGGGTGGGCGAGGAGGGCGAGGGTGGTGCAAGCGAAGCTGGAGAGAGGAGAGGAAGGTGAGGGGTGGGGAGGGGTGGGGGAGGGGTGGGGAGGGGTGGGGGAGATCAGAACGTGGAAGAGGCTGGACGATGAGCGATTGAGCAAGGTGGAGGAGATGTTGCTGTGGGCGGAGAATGGGCAGTGCTACTCATCAGTGTAGCAGCAGTGCAGAGCTTCCAACAAACTCTACGAATTCAAGAGTTTCGTAGCTTCACAATTCGTAGCTGTTGCTGCCTCCAGCATTGAACGACGTACCGTCTAGATGATAATGTTGTCACAGTGTGCACCATTGTTGCAAATTAGTATTCAAGCCTCAAGCTAATGGCTATTCATCAGTGTAGCAGCGGTTTAGAGCATACAAAAACTCTACGAATCTAAGAGTTGCGTTGCTTGACAGTTATCCAAATTCTTAGCTGTTGCTGCCTCCAGGATTGAACGACTAGATGATGATGTTGTGACACTGTTCACCATTGTTGCAAATCCATGTTCAAGCTCCAAGTTAACGGCTCAATTCCACAGTTGTGAAAGGCTGGTAATAGGCGGGCCAATGTGTTGCTCATCTTTTGAAGGTTGTGCCAGATGCTTCTGCCTGTACCACTGAAGCTTGAGACAAATGGGTGAAAAACATCTCAGTCACAGAGTGATGCTTCGTTAAGCATCCTATTGTGCAAAAAGTGCAAATTTCAAATCGAGGTCGCACTAGCAGAATGGCTGGGTTGTTATGTTTACTTCGTTAAGCATCCTATTGTGCAAAAAGTGCAAATTTCAAATCGAGGTCGCACTAGCAGAATGGCTGGGTTGTTGCTCAGTTTTTCATGGATGATTTACAAAACAAAACAATGATTGGTGAAGTGATGGTGCTTGTGACATATAGAAGACGAAACTGCGAGATGATGCATTGTCATTTTGACGAAACGGCATTCAACTGGCTCATCCACAATCTCGTTGCATCCACAAAGAAACCTGGAAGAATTCGTGTCTATTTTCTCCAATGCCTTCGACCGGATGGTCCGGAGTTCGGAATCCGCATTTGAAACCTTGAATTTCTGTTGCCTTGTCGAAGCTGAAACAATTTGAATTTATGCCATTCAACACCAACCTCATTAGAAAAGTTTAGTCTTATTTCGAGGCAGCGTAGAGGGAAGTTTTACCTTTCTGAGTGGTTTTTTCACACTAAATGCACAATAATCAGCCCTTGTAAAGAACTCAGAAAATACACAAATCCCAATTTTTGTTTCCACCGAAAAGCCTTTACTAAGACCTGCACCTACGGCAAGCCAAAAACACACTAGAGACTATGAGTAGAGGGAGCGTGTTTCCCAAATGCTCAAGGGGGAGTGGACTCAAGAGCTAGGGAAAACTTTTCCCCTAACCATTTAAATATCATTCTCTTCTTTTTGCATCTCAAAACATGTGGGTCTATTAGTTGAAAGTGAACTTCTCAAATCAATTCAAATTGGAGCTATATGGGGTCCAAGAATTTAAGCGTGAGTGTTTAAACTTATGTGTATAGGATGTGCTACACACACACAACACACAAAATAAAGTGATGGAACAAAAGAATGATATAATTACTAGATTGTCATCATGAGATATTTATTGTATATGATAAGTTAGACTACGAAAAAAGTAAAACCAATTTAATAAATTTAGAGAGATGAGTTGTCCATTGAGTGAAGTAAAAAATGAAAGACTATAAATGTGAGAGACACATGAGATGATAGATTTTGAATCGGTTTAAATCTATGAAATAAAGTGATTGAAGACAAGAATAATATAATTAGACTCCCTTCTTTCATCCATCCTAGTCCTTCTACAAGCAAATCCTTCGGTCATCACTCTTAATTTATCATCTCTCCACCCACTATGGATGTCCTTGGCGTCGTCGAAGAGGTGGAGTCTGGAATCAATAGTCTCAAAGAATGGGTTACTGACCAAGGAGCAAGGAGAGACACAAGAATTCAGCAAGGCTCTCCACTGACATGGATAGAGAGAGGAATTCGATGCACAGAGGCGGACAGAGAGAGGAGACTCAGAAGATAGCAAAGAGTGAAAGACTTTTACAATGTCTTATAAAAGCACGACAAGATCTCTTGGACTTCTTAAAGCAACCTACATTATTGAAGCACTCGGTATGGCCGATTTGATCGGGATGCTGAAAGAACAATAAAGGCCTCCCAAAGAGATTATAAAGAAACAATCTATGACTGCTTGAATTTCCTCCTTCATTGTAATTATGTTGAGGATACGGACATGGAGTCCGTGGAAGATTAGATTGTTAAGAAGATAAGAGATACTAGATAATGATGAGATCT
Organism: Dipteris shenzhenensis; assembly: GCF_047967505.1. Classification (NCBI taxonomy): domain Eukaryota; kingdom Viridiplantae; phylum Streptophyta; class Polypodiopsida; order Gleicheniales; family Dipteridaceae; genus Dipteris; species Dipteris shenzhenensis. The sequence continues at coordinate 24,885,802 of NC_141603.1, read as the reverse complement.
TCTAGTGTGATCTCGGCCCCTGTGACCTATCCATAACATTGCTTGGCTAAGATGTCCACAGTCACCAACCTCCAATGCGAGCTGCATTATTAACAATTAAGAATAATTATTATTTGATATAATCCTCCACAATGTAACAGATAAGCTAAGTAGGGATTGATACTCACTCATCGTGATATGCAGTAAAGATAACTCGCGCCGCAGTCAAATCAACAGGTTGCAACCACTTAAATACATCATCTATGGTCCTTTGCTTATTGCTAAGTACATTAGAAACAAGAGGATTGACCATATATGCACATCTCTATATATATAGGAGAAGTTGTTCTAAAACCATACTGTAATAAAAAGAAAAGAATATTAGTTCATTTGATCTAATGGAAATACAAAAGCATAAAGTCAAGAAAAAGTTTGTGTCAAACCTGAGGATGGCTATTATGACCTTGTCATTAACCTCTTTCTTGGAGTTTAAAAGGATTGAAATGTCCTCTTCATCGAATAGAAAAGTAAGAGGTTGTTCTCGAACTTGAAACCTAACTTGAAATGACTTCTCCATCTACTGCAAGGTATGATTATTTTTTAGACTCATTCGATGGATAGCCACATCAACTTTGCTTTCTTGAGATGAGCTTCCTATATTCTCTACTCCAGCTATGTCCTCCTCATCCTTCTCCTTTTCCTTCTCCTATAAAAGAATAAAATAATTATGAGATTCAAAAATTTAAATTAATTATAATTTAAAAAGGCTTTTAAATAAATAAAGAAAATTAAAGATAAGTTATACCTCTAGATATCTTCGTGGTCTTTTTATGTAACCTTCTAAGGCAAGGTCAGTGTCATATCCATCTCCTTCAGCTTCCTTACTATCACTGGTGTCCTTACTATCATATCTAGAGCTTTCAGCATTTTCATCATCTTTCTTACTCTCATCATACATGGCCATCTCTATGTCAGCGTCCTCTTCATGTGAGATTGGACCTTTCTTATCATACTTTATTGTGAGAGAAGCCACGGTATCAAGGTATTCCAAGCAAGCAGGGCTCTCAATAATATTTACATGGTGTCCTTTTCTGATAAGAGCTTCAAAAAAATGTCCCATTCGACACAATGTGACTTCCCATCTGGACAGCAGCAAAAATTCCATCATACTAATTAAAAGATCAGCACTTTTTGCTGGCCTTTCATAGTGATTTGTGTTGCGATGGAGGGGACTTGGAGCTTCATGCTCTTCTAGCACTAGTTGCAATCTCTTTGCATTCCCTCTTATGTTGTTCTATAAGGAGTGATCATTGTAAGGGCTCTTCATGCACAAGAAAAAGGTTTCAAGACTCTGTATCTTGAGACCGCATTCTCTCTTGTCCCTCTTTCTTGAGTATATACCATTGTAAATCTTAAGCTCATTGCCATATTGTTTTCCTAGGGTAGCAGACATTTTTTCCTTGTCATCTTTATCAGCAAATATGACTATGTTATACATAGTCCCACTCTACCAATGGTGGTATGTAATATTCTATCAAGGAGTTGACGAATGTCATTCGGTGATATTTCATAGAGACAAAGAAAAGTTGAGGCCTCTCCCAAGCAGTGTCATCGGACAAAAATTCATTCAATGAAACTCCCTTGCCCTCAACACTCTTTCCAGACTCTGAAATGATCTCATGTATGAAAAAAAAAGCCCTTGTTTAAAGTTTTTGCTTTTCTAAAAGTGTGCTTATTGATGAATTTTTGTGCATATGCATACACATTTTCTGGAGTGTCACTTGCCATAGAAGGAGTAATTTCATATCCATCATCTTCTACCTCACCCATTTATGCATCCAAGCCTTCTGTTTAGCTGACGGTAAAGCTGATGCCATCTGCCTCACAATGCTATGATCAATTTTACATTGGCTAATTGGAATATTTTTTTCTACCAGTAGCAAATATTCAATTGCACTCTTTACTACATCATGCTTGACCTATTGGATGATGCAATCTTCCATGCAATGATCTTTATCCTTGTTGCCAAAAAACCATTCTTTGGACATTCATTTCTCTATAGCAAGACTTGCGTATTTATCTAGCAAGTTTCTTAGAGGCCTCCACATCCGAGCCGTCATCTCTTTTTCCTCAATCTTCTTTGCCTTGTCTTTAATCAATGATGGAGCCTCATATGTGACATATCCCTTCTCACATGCAAGACATTACTTGCTTTTGGTGTCCACTTCACTTCAGGAGCTTGGAAACACCTTCATTCTTGAATCTGGGATCATTTCATTGGAATTTCTGACTCACTGTGTCAGTTCCTACGTTTTTCTGCCCGGGTGTTGGAACTCAAGTTTGGAGCAACCATTTGCAAATCTGTCAGTTTTAGTGGACTCAAGAGGTCCTAAAACTTCTATGTTGTTCATCATTCACACTCCGGTGGAGTTTACAAACACCTCTGTTTCCAAAAACGTTTTTCAGTCCGTGTGTTGGACCCAGTGATTGAGACCATGGTTTCCAAAACCGTCTATCCCATTGCGTTTCGAACACCCAAAAACCCCTACCTGTCAGTTCTTGCATGATTTGATGGAGTATTTTTAGATTTAAAGATCTCTGTGTATTTGATTTCATCTCTCTGTTATGCATTTTTCATTCTAAGGTTTTGAAATCTTAGATTTATGCCACATGGCAATGGATAAGTGTTGACTCCCATTTCTCACTCATTGGTTGGGATTTTGGAGTTCTGGCAGAATAGAGATATTTGTAGATTTTCTTGTTGAGTCCGATTATTCAATGGTGCCCATATTTTGAGGCATCTCACGTTCTATTTTTAGTAGCGGTCTTTTTCGTGGGACCATGATTTCTTGAGCATACCTTATGCAGATCACTTTGGTTGTAGTTTGAGCCATGTGCGCTCATTCATGGTGTGCATTGGGTTGTAGTGGATAATTTATAGGCCATTTGGATGCATTGTGATCCTTATTCGATGTGCTGATAGGCCCAAATTGCCTTGTGGGATGCTATTTTTATGGACTTTTTGAACATGGATGCTATATTATGCTGAGGGACAGCTTTGACACATTGCAGGTGATGCACTGATTCTCTTGGATGAGATATTATTGATGCATATGCCCATGGATGGTGTTTATGCTTAAGCCATTTGGCACTTATTGGCATTTTGGATTGCCATTGCAGTTGGCATTTTCTTTTGGGCCAGATTTGCTCATATGGATGCATAGTACATGCACATGAGTCAGCTGCATCTCTTTTGATGCTTTGAGCTTTTAGTTTTGGTGATATTTCAGTCTATTGTGGCATACACATTTGGGTGAACCTAGTATTTGGTGTGATTCTCTCTTACAGGCACTAGCATTTGGGATTTTGCTTTATTTGCATCATAGCGTCCTCTTCCATGTCTGAAAAGGAGTTTTTCAGCATTAAAAAGTTTGATGGGACAAACTTTTCTTTGTAGAAAGAATACATAAGGGATGTGCTTATTCAAAAGAAGTAGATTAAACCCTTGGCAAGGATTGAAGCTAAGCCTGCAAATATGTCTGAGGATGATTGGAATGAGTTGGATGCATTAGACTTCATCTTGCAAAGTCAGTTTATTTCACAGTAGTAAATGAGTAGACTACGAAAGATTTGTGAAAGAAACTATGTGCCACTTATGAGAAGGAAACTGCCTCTAATAAAGTTTACCTCATGAAGAGGTTGTTTGAGCTGCAGATGAAGGAAGGGGTCTCCATTGCTTCTCACTTGAATGAATTCAATATTATTTTCAGCCAGCTTCAAGCTCAGAAGATGAATTTTGATGCGGAGACTAAGGCAATATTTCTCTTATGTTCATTGCCATCCTCATGGGATACCTTCCGTATAGCTGTTAGTAACTCTGCACTTGGTGAAGTACTGAAATTTGATGACGTTGTGGGTAGCTTGTTGGTTGAGGAGATTAGACGGAAGTCTATGGACGGCAACAAGCAGGATGCAGCCTTAAATGTGCAAAGGGGCAGATCACAATTTAGGGGAAAGTCCCAAGAAAGAGGGAAGTCTCGTAGGGGCACGGAACATTGAGTGTTACCACTGTGGCAAGAAGGGCCATATGAAAAAGGATTGCTACAAGCTGAAAAGAGAGCAAAAGGATAAGAAAAAGAATGCAAATTGGGTGCAAATCAGAAGGAAGAGAGTCCAAGGGAGGACAAAGGAAAAGTGAAGATCGAGAAGATCAATGCAGTCACACATCATAGTGACAATGACATTCTCTTCATGTCTAGTTTATGTACAGAGTTTCTTACCACTTCAGATGATGCATATTCCCAGGATTGGATTTTGGATTCTGGTGCTTCATTCCATGTTACTCCCCATAGGGAATGATTCTCCACTTATGACAGTGGAAAGACAGGTTGTGTGCATCTTGGAAATGACTATGATACAGCCTTGATATGCACTCCAGAGGTAGATCTATTGGTAGAAACAGGTCATGTTCAAGGGGGAATTCCAGGAGCAAGTCTAGCTCTTGGACTTGTGCTAGATGTTTCTATTGTGGAAAGTATGGCCACATGAAAAAGTATTGCTGGAAATGGCTGAGAAAATACAAGAAGAAGAGCAAGGTTAAGAATGACAGGAAGAAGGAGAAGAAGCATCTTGAGCTTCAAGGCGTGGATGCCAGGGTTTCCACTGACAGTAGCAGTGATGAAGGCATTCTTTTGTCTATGTCTGACACCTTCTTGGCCACTGATGTACCCATTCTTGGTGATTGGATGTTAGATCCATGTGCTTCATGTCATATGACCCCTCATAGGTCATTGTTCAGTGCATATCAGGAATGCATTGTGGAGAGTGGTTTGATGGGCATTGATCATTCTATGGATGTCTATGGTTATGGGGATATCCACCTTGTTATGCCTAGTGGATCTATTCTTGTTCTACAGAGGGTTAGACATATACCAGGACTTGCTATGAGCAAGATCAGTACTGGACAGTTGGTTGAGGCAGGTTATCATGTCTCTTTGGGTGATCATGCATGGAAGATTGCTAGAGGCAATCTGCTTATGGCTAGGGGATCACGGGTTGGATTCTCTTATGCATTGCATGTATCAGGTGTCCAGGATAAGATGCTTATGATTAGTAAGCAGCCATCAGCTAGTTTATGGTATGCCAGACTTGGACATATGTCTACTGCAGGTATGGAAGCCCTTACAACATTGAGATACATTCCTATTATGGATGTCTCTCAAATTTTATGTCATGATTGTGATGATGATCAGCAGTCAGGATCCTCCTTTGTGAGGAAGACAATCAGTGAGAGGTATCTTGAGCCATTGCAGTTGGTTCATAGTGCACTTTGTGGGCCTATGCCTACCGTTTCACTGGGTGGCGCCTCTTACTTTGTGACATTTATTGATGCTGCTACAAAGTACATATGGGTATATCCGATTCGGCAGAAGCATGATGTATATGATACATTTCAGCGCTTCTTGGGTAATGCTGAAAATCAGTCAGGAAAGAAGCTATTGAGCTTGATGACTGATGGTGATGCAGAGTTTACCTCTCCTAGATTTCAGCATCTATGTGATACACTTGGTATCAGGAGGGTGTTGACCACTCCTCATCTTTCTGCTCACGATGCCTTGGCAGAACGCATAAATCGGATTCTATTGGACAGGATTGGTAGCATGCTACGGTATGCAAGTCTTACCGAATGCTATTGGGCTGAGGCATGTAAGACAGCTGCATACTTGCTTAACAGGTCACCCAGGAGATCTCTGAATGGTAGAGTGCCATTTGACTTCTTGAGAGGTAGGGCACCATGTTATGAGCATTTACGTGTGTTTGGCTGCGAGGCTTATGCTCATGGTTCCCAATTGAGGAGGTGTATCTTCCTTGGATATAGTGAGTCCAGTAAGGACTACAGGTTATGGGATTCTTCAACTAGAGAATTGATACGCAGCCATAATGTCTATTTCAGAGAGGATGCTATGTTTAGACAGCCCAAGACTATGGATAGCAGGAGAGTGGTATTCTAGGAGGGTGTAAGTGCACTGATACCTCCGAATTCTTTGCAGGGGCAGCCCATATCCCTTGGAGTGGGAGGTTTTTCCCACGGTGAGCAGGTTATAAAGTTGGGACAGCCACGATTACTTCCTGATTTTGGTCAGAGACGATCAGATGTCTCGAGTATTCCACAGGTTTATACTCCTATGGAGATTGTTGATGCATCTTCTATGGACAGTTACAGTTTACTCCCAGGATGCGGAGTGCCTCTTGCAGATGAGGATGAGGCTATGCATGGTGAGGAGGATACCTTGGCTAATGATGCCCGGTATGATCCATTGGCTGGTTATGCTAGGATAGATGTGGTTTCTGCAGTTATTGACTCGGGTCATATTGCGCATGGGCAAGAATCATTGATATGTTTGCTTCGTAAGTGCCTTCATGGCCAGAAGCAATCCCCTCGAGCTTGGCTTCATAGGTTTGATACCGTTATGAGAGCTCAGGATGTGATGCACAGTGAGACAGGTTATGGTCTCAGTATTCAGGAGGTTGCTATCCTTCTGAGGTTACTTGCCATATGGTTCCTTATGGACAGGGATGCTTTGCAGTGGGAGCTGCATGATCTTGATGATGTTTGTCAGATACTTGGTTGTTTCAGTATGGAGAGGGGGAAGTTACTGAGTACTCCATTGCTTGAATTGGCTCCATACTTGAAACACTGCAGGTTTGACGATCACGGATCAGTTGAGCAGCAAGTTATGGTTGATATGGCAGCCATAGTACTTCATGCATCCATAACTATGTTGAGACTTGGTTCTCACATGTTTGCCATTGGGGCTACACTTCCGGTTCTTGCTTTCGTTGCAGTGGGAGTTGGTAGCATGATTATGGCAAATTTTGGCAGTAGGGAAGCGGTTGTGGACATCAGGTCCTTATGCTTCCAGGAGCAGCATGCAGGTGATGCAGCAGAGGTCTATTGTGCAGAGGTCTATTGTAGGGCATGTGCTTATGGTCACAGGTGGTACAGAGACATTTTCTTTGCACAGTGATAGTTCGGGTGCTATGGACTTAGCACAGGAGCACGTGGTGGTGAGAGTTCACTCTCCCAGTGAGATCTGGCATGAGATCTTGGTTGACAGGCATCTACAGCTTGTCATTTTCTATCCTGCAAACCTGATGTCTGCTAGCAGCTTATCCTCTATGCACTTTGCACATTGTAAAGTGCCGATGGGCATAGGATGACGGTCTGGTTATCTTGTTTTTCAGCCTATGGCTGATTGTATTATGTGTACTATACTCCCTTAAAGGCACATTGCCTTTAAGTGGGAGGTTGTTGGGGTAAAGGGCAGTGTGCCCACCCACTTGTACATTGCCCATGTATACTCATATATATATGATAGAGGAATAAGCTAGAGTAGCTTTTGCTCCACCACTTTTGGTGTCTCCTATCCCTTTGTGTGTGCTCTCCTCTCCCACAAGACTATGTGATGCTTACTGATTACGGGGAGCCTTCTTGCTACAGAGAGGCTATGATGCGCGAGGATCAATGCAAGTGGGAGTATGCTATGCAATCAAAGATGAGTTCACTTATGAAGAATAAGACTTGGGACTTGGTTTCTTTGCCACATGGAAAGAAAGCATTGCCATGTAAATGGGTCTACAAGATGAAGGTCATAGGTGATGATATGCCTAGGTAGAAGGCCCGTTTGGTCGCTAAAGGATTCAAGCAAGAGAAGGGTGTGGACTTTGATGAGATATTCTCTCCGGTTGTGAAGATGACCACACTTAGATGCATGCTTGGACTAGTGGCAGTAGAGGATATGGAGCTTATGCAGATGGATGTCAAGATAGCTTTCTTGCATGGGGATTTGCATGAGGAAATTTACATGGTGCAGCCGGAAGGCTTTGAAGAAAAGGACAAAGAGCATTTAGTTTGTAAGCTGAAGAAGAGTCTCTATGGTCTTAAGCAAGCGCCTAGAGAATGGCATCAGAAGTTTGATGCGTTCATTCAATCCCAAGGTTTTAGAAGGAGTGAAATTGATCACTGCCTCTAAACTAAAAGGGCTAAGGATAATAGCTTGATAATCCTGGCACTATATGTGGATGATATGCTATTGGCTAGCAAGAATACTTATGAGCTAGATGCATTAAAGGCCAAGTTGCATGAGGCCTTTGATTTGAAGGATTTGGGACTTGCAGGTCATATTCTTGGTATGCGCATCACGCATGATCAAAGTAGGAGACTCCTTTGGCTATCACAGAAGGAGTATGTTACAAAAGTATTGCAGTGTTTCAATATGGAGGGTGGTAAGGCAGTGAGTACTCCATTGCCTCCATACGTGAAACTGAGTCATACAAATAGTCCCAAATCAGATGAGGGCCATGATGGCCAAGGTTCCTTATGCATCAGCGGTTGGGAGTCTTATGTATGCTATGATAGCTACTAGACCAGACATTACATTTGCAATGGGAGTTGTTAGCTAGTATATGGCTAATCCAGGAAAGAGGCATTGGGAGGCAGGTAAGTGCATCATGAGGTACATGAAGGGTACCAAGGAGATGTGCATCTGCTTTGGTAAAGGAGACATGCGTGTACTTGGGTACATAGATTCAGACTATGCAGGAGGGCATGTGGATAGTAGGAGATCCACTTCTGGTTATGTGTTCGCCTTTGCACGTGGTACAGTGTCGTGGATGTCTCGTGCACAGAAGTGCATTGCTTTGTCTACGACAGAGGCTGAGTATGTTGCAGCCACAGAGGGTTGCAAGGAGGCTATATGGCTTGATCGGCTAGTGGGAGATTTGGGGATTCATACAGGTGTATCAACATTGCATGGTGATTCCATGAGTGCTATTCATAGAGCTTGTCAAGGTTCATACAGATGATAACCCTGTAGATATGCTGACGAAGAGTCTACCTAGTCAACGGTTTGAGTATTGTTGTGTATTGATGGGCATTGGATAATATGCTCACTGATTGTTCTCCCTTAAAGGCACATTGTCCTTTAAGTGGGAGGTTGTGGGTGTTTAAGGTCACTGTGCCTTTACCTCGGTTATGTACAATACTCAAACACATATATAAATGAATGAAAAAGAAGATTAGGGTGGTTCTGCACCCACCAAAACTTGTGTGGCTCTCTGTATCTCTCTCTTCCTCTTCCGTTCTTGCTTCCATTGAGAGCACTCGCACTACTTTATTAATGCTTAGTCACTGCTATATTTCCTTGCTAGTGCCATTTGTTGCTTTCTTAAAGCCAGTCGCTGTGCTATTGCGAAAGCTGATCCACAGCTTTAACAGGTCCCCTATATAAATAGCTTGCCTCATTTTTCAATACCTCACTTGCTCCGTACTAAAACTCTGCCAGATTTTTGTTTGAATATCCATAGCCTCCCAAAGCTTCTGCTATCACTCCTGCACATCATTCACCTGCATGTCCACTAACTCTTCACGCTCACCTCTTCTTAGTCAAGGAGCTCACTCGGGAAGTTTCCTCAGGGCCTTCATCATTCTATTACCCCTTCCACATCCTCTACCATCTCCATACCATTATCTAATCAAATGGAGCAGGAACAATTCCACGAGCCAGAGTCCTCAGTGCAATAATCCACTATGCACACCCTCCACAAGCACAGAATCTAGGACACACTAAAGTTTTTTAACTTCTTTGAGCACGCAGTACATGTCACAAGCTTTCCCCTCTCGACCAGGAGTGGCTCAAACAGCTACTCTAGAGCATGGTACTGCACTCATAGTTTAAGTGCAATATCAAGGATTACACATTGTACTATCACAATGCAGTGCCATACCAGGCACTTCAAGACCCTGAGGTGGTGCCCTATATTAGATCAATTGGATTGCACAGATAGTAGCAGACAAATTCCCTACCATCTCAACCTCCAAAAGGCTATTGAATTTGTTGCCAATTACAATAAGGCAATGAGCACAACAAGCTGGACACATGCAGATGGAGAGTACCACTTCTACCAGTTTATAGTAGAGATACTCCAGTGAATATTCAAACCTATCCTCAATCTCCCAACCATTTCAGAAGCTGCGGGCAATGGAAAAGTGCGTGGCAAAAGTGGTCCCCTACAACTCCAAGATCCATCGGTGAGGGGTACCCATTAATTTGATTGAGTCAGCCAATTGATCAAGGTAGCCCCGCTGCTAGCACTAGTTCAGCTAATGGAGCACCACGTGGTTGTCCTCCCTAACTTCCTGATATGTCTCTACAAGCCTAAACCTACAAACTGGGAAGATTTTTTCTATAAAGAAAAAATCGGCATCTGCTCCCACAGTGGGAAGATAGGGAATCCCATGTTCTTGATGCCTATCATCCATCACCTTTCTAGTGAGCCCATCCCAAAAGGTTATGGTGATGTAGATAGAGACATTGATTTACTCTTAGCCCCCTCCACCAGGTCTACGCCCATAAAGAGGAGAAAATGGGAACAAACTCAGAAGGCCCAAGAAGAAGCGACAGCTAGAAGACTCCAAGAAGAGGAGGCAGTTTGCAAGCTCCAAGAAGAAGTGGAATCCCGACGTCAAAGAGAGGCGGCAGAGAAATAGCAGTAGCAAGAACTCCTCAGGTAGCAAGCAGAACTTGAAAGGTTCCGAGCAGCAGAGAAATGAAAAAAATATGCTAAAACGCTTGTACAGAGGCAACAAGAGCAAAGGTTGGAAAGACCCATCAGCTCAGGGGAGAATATTACATTCTAAACACAAGATTCCCAAGAGCCAAACCCCTCGCCACAGACTCGGCAACCAACAGGACCTCTAGGATAGCCACCCCCCCAACCTCCATTCCTTCCTAATGTGTATCAACAGGAAATGGAATATTGTATATCAAGCGCATACACCTCTACAAGAAAATATAAGGATCTCATGCATCAAGATAGGGATTTGGATGCGAAAAGAGATGGTGTTCATGCAATCCATCGCCACCCTCACAACCGCTGCACAAAATGTTCTCCATCAACACCAAGATGCCTTTCAACACCAGAACCGGGGGGTAGTACAAAATGCACGCAAGATCCAACAAACAGAGGCTGCCCTTGAGAAGGAGAAGGCCGCTCTCCTTATGGTAGAAGCCACTGGGCTTCAAATAGTGGACATGGCCCAAAAGTTGGAATAGGAGCTACTACAGATGCAAGAGGTCCTCGTCACTAAACAATCTTGCGCAGACACCCTCTAGGCAGACTTTGAGGCATTGCAATGACAAGCTACCATAGATCAACAACAACATTCCTGAGCCGCGGAAGAGAACCAAGTCCTTGAACACCAAGTGTAGCAATAGCTCCTTAAACACCAAGTACATGAATAGGCTACACTGATTGAGAAATTACATGCAGTTGCCCATCAACGAGAGCAGTAAATATATTGGCGCTTCAAATGGTTTTGTAGGTGGCCAAGACATCTTCCCCTCCAGCACAAGAACCAAGACTTCTCCACAAAAGGTTGTAGGAAATGTCGTCCCTTACTTTTACACTCTATTTCACAACACACACTATCCATGACACCTACACATATTTTTTGCACACACTCGCCCTGCCACACTTGTTTCCCACAATGTCCTTTTTGAAAATACTCCAATATTGCACAACCTCAATGAGGCCTTCCACCACTCCATAGTCTAAGAACATCCTCTTATAATTATAGCATACTTCCATGAACATCTAGTTTTGGAAGTGGACATGGATATCCTAACATTTTATCACCACCCCATTGTATAAAATTTCATGGCATGGGGTAGAGTGCTTCAAGACTCTGCCAACTTCCTTATTACTATGCCACTACTTGAACTTGTAAAGCCTTCCTCCCTAGAAGAACTCCCCTCCAATATTAAAATTCTCCAATGTAGTGCTGGGGTGTGGTCACAATGATGTCGAATTCATTTTCCATCGTCTATTTAGGGTAGGAAGTGAAAGATATCCCCCTACTAGCATCATGGTACTTTACAATAATATTTTGCAAGCCCTTTAGAACATGATTCAAACTGGCATAAGTTAGTTTGATGATTCACATGTGGCCTACCCTACGAAATTCCAACCTGACGATATGGACTTAACTTGGACTCTTTTTTCAGCCGCCCCACAACCACCCCCCTCCTCACACCCCAACACAACACCTAGAATAGGACCAAGCTCCATAGTCAATGGCACTCACACAAGCATGGGCCCAACCACACAACTTGACAAACTATGAAGAGGGGAGAGGAGAAGAGTGGAGATGAAGGAGAAAGGGCACAGCTAGAGAGCACACCACAAATGACTAACTGTACACTAGATTTAGTTGAAAATGTAGAATATATACAAACCCATTTAGGGTTTAGGGCATCTAAACCCTTTTCTTTACAGCACTGTATATGTGTTAGTGCTATGCACATGTAATCACATGATTTTGAGCATGGCTCTCAACACCTCGCTCAAGATCAACATCATGAAGTAGGTCTTCCCTCAAGATGATGAACATCACATTCCATCACACCCCTTAAATGGGAATGTCCTTCCTCTGCATCAAACCAAGAGATTGTCGGTGTTTCTTGAAAAGCTCTTTACCGAGTGTTTTGGTAAAGATGTCTGCAACATTCTCTTTGCTATCACAATGCTATAGTGTGATGTCACCAAGTAGCACTCTTTCTCTGATGAAGTGCTCTTTAACATCAATGTGCTTTGTCTTGGAGGGATATACTAGATTCTTGGTCAATGCTTGTGTCGATTATCACAGTATATTGTTGTTGGCTTTGATTCATCAAAGTATTCTATTTCTGATAATAGTCTTCTGAGCCATATAGACTCACATGCACCTGTAGTGAGTGCCCTATATTCTGCTTCAGTTGAAGACAAAGAAACATTTGGCTGTTTGTTTGACAACAATGATATAGCACCTTGACCAAGGAGAAATGCATATCTCTGTGTGGATCTCCTGGTCTCATGATCTCCGGCATAGTCACTGTCACAATATCCATGCAACTGTGGATGACTTCCTTTGTATTCTATTCCAAACTGTCTTATACCTCTGATGTATCTCAAGGCTCTTTCGGCTACACTCTAGTGAGACTGTTTTGGATTTGCCATAAACTGTGGTAGTGAACTTATTTCATATCAAATATCTAGTTATGTGATAGTTCGATATATAAGAGATCCGATGAGCTGCCTATAGCACATGTCATTGACTGTAGGCTTTTCTTCTTGCAATCTGCCATATGAAACTTTTTTAGAAGACTGTCAACATATTTCAATTGACTCATGAAGGTGCTACCTGAATCTCTCTAGAACTCAATTCTAAGACAATAGTGTATAAGTCTAAGATCTTTCATGTTAAACTCTACAGATAAGTCTTGTTTTAGCTTTTTGATGGAGCTATCCTTGCTTCCGGTCATATCAGATCATCTATGTACAAAAGTGCAATAGTAATGTCTTCCCCTTGAACTTTGTAGTAGAGAGTATGATCTGCATTGGATTTCATGTATCCCAGATCAGCAAAATACTTGTCGATTCTGCTGTACCAACTTCTGGGTGCTTGCTTTAAGCCATAGAGTCTTTTCTTGGGTACCTTATTCTCCTTTCCTGTTCCAACATAGCCTACTGGTTGTTGCATGTAGACTTCCTTGTCTAGGTAACCAGTGAGAAATGCATTCTTGAGATCAAGCTGGTACACATTCCATCTGCTAAGTGTCGCTAGTGATATCAAGAACAGTATGGAATTTATCTTTGCTACTGGAACTTAAGTCTCATCATAATCTTGACCATATTGCTGTGCAAATCCTTTTGCAACTAGTCTAGCTTTGTATCTTTGAATGCTTCCATCTAAATCATACTTCACTTTGTATACCCATTTGTTTGCTATGGCCTTCTTTCTTGGTGAAAGGTCGCATAATTCCCAAGTATTATTCTTATACAAAGCATGCATTTCTTCATTCATAGCAGTTTGCCATTCTGTCTTGTCAATTGCACCTTCGAAGTACACTAGCTCTTCTGTAGCCATGATGGTAGTCATAAGAGCATAGTTGGTGGTTTCAATCTAAATTGCTTTGCCTTTCTAAGCATATGTCAATCTGGCTAGAGGTCTTCTTTCCCTACTAGACCGTCTGAGTTGTGGTGGTTCATCTCAGGGAGTTTCCAGCAATTCTTGCTCTTCTTCATCAACTTTTTTGTAGATGATTGTGAAATCAGTGTGTCTATCTCCTGTGTATTTGAGGTTTTCCATTCTGATTCCTCCATCAAAGATTACATCTCTAGAGATAATGACCTTGCGGTTGATGGGATCATACAACTTGTATGTTTTTCTTTCTTCACTGTAGCCAACCATGATGCATTTACTTGACTTCACATCTAATTTCCTACGATGGTTATGTATGTGTGTATATGCTATGCAACCAAATATGCAGAGATGCCCAATCTGATCTCATGACTTTGATCTTTCTACCTGTCTGAATTTCTACCATGGCTTTGAATTCTTCAAATCTGGAAAAGACTTTAGATTATTCTTTCAGAAAGTAGATCCAACAATATTTGTTGTAGTCGTCGATGAAGGTCGGGTAGTAAAGTGAACCATTGATGCTACAGGTCTGGGCATAACCCCATACATCTGTATGGATCAAATCAAGAATACCTCTTGCTTGAGAGGTGCTTCTATCGAAGTTGGTTTGCTATTATTTGCCAAAGCAGCATGCTTCGTAAACTTTTCCAAGAAACTATAGCTTAGGAATCCCAATTGCCATATTGTGATTCCTGAGATCTATCAAGCTCTTAAAATTGGCATGAGCATATCTCTTGTGCCATTTTGCGGATAGTGGCATCTATTGCAGTTGAGGTGACATGGCATGTATATCTGGTACTGCAGCTAGCATTATGTACAAGCGTCCTTCTTTGACTCCTTTTCTTACTAGCTGAAATCCTCTAGATTTGTCTCTGATAGTGCATTCATCTCCGTCGAAGATGACTCGATAGTTGTGTTCCATCATTTGACCTATTGACAAGAGGTTCTTGCTAAGCTTTGAAACATAGAGTACATCTTTCACCAATCCTTTCGTACTAGTGAAATTGTTCATAGGGATAATGCATGTCCCTTGAACTCGATTGGGTGTATTATCTGCCGTATAGATGACATTCTTCTGACCTTCTAATGGTTTCATCTCTGTGAACCATTCTTGATGCTTTGTCATATGAGATGATGCACCATTGTTAATGTACCAAGGATCCTGCTCTGCTTGGTCGACTTGATAAACTGAAATCCTCTTTTGAATTGCAATCAGTGTCTAGATACACTGTATTAGTCTTCTGCATTTCCTCGTTTTTGCAAGAAACATATTCCCATGTTCATTTGCATAATGACTGTGACTAGAATGTCCACCATGATGATTTCCTCTTCCACGGAAATTCCCTCGATTGCTGCTGGATTGACTGCCTTGTTCGTATTGCTTCTTGCGGTAATCTCTTTCATAGTGTCCAAACTTATGACAGTAGTTGCACTGAATGTTTGACACATTGGTGGATGCATTCCCTCATCCTTGGAATCTTCCTCGATTGGAATGATTTCCTCTTTGTTGATTCTGATGTTGCTGAGGATGATGCTGATGCTAATGCTGACTTTGATGCTGATTTTCTTGCTGATGATGACCACTTCTTTGGAATGATCTACCTCTACTTCTATCTAAATCCGTGAATGCTTGATCATTAGAATGACCTTTGCATGCATGAATTGGGTTGCGTCTTGAGCTCTTCACCAAAAGTAATACTAACTAAAGTTCTTCCAGTGTCGAAATTTACCATTGGATGGCAGTACTTTGGATTAGATTCTCATATCCCCTCCTAGTCCATTCAGGATGACTTGGACCATTTTTGTGGGATTCATAGTCTCTCCTACTACTGCGAGTTGATTGTTGTAGTCTTTGATCCTGAGTACATAAGCATGACCAGTTTCACTAGTGTTGCGAAAACTCTAGTTGATTCGATTTCTTAGTGTGAGAATCTTGGAAGTGTTCTTGGACTCGTAGAGAGCTGCTAACATATCCCATGCTTCTTTTGATGTCTTGATGGTGTTTAGTTGTCCTAGCATGACATCTTGCACATTCTGCTTGATCAAATGATATGCATACTTGTCTTTCTTATCCCATTCTGCCTGTGCTCGAGCAATGGCAGGATCTGCTACAGATGCGAAAGCTATTGGTGTAGCTATAGATCCCGCTGTTGGTGCTGTGACAACAAGTGGAGTAGAGCTATTGCTGGCTGGATCATCCAATGGTCTAGGTGTAGATCCATCGACATACTCCCATTTGTCCTAAAGTACAACAATGGTCTCAATTCGGTATTTCCATGTGTCGTAATTGGAGTTGTCTAGCTTAGCAGATGCCTCTAGATTGAGGTTACTAGACGTAGACATGGTGCAAGAAATGTACTCAAAGTGTCGTGAAAATCATTGTTTGTATCAACTGCAAAACACTGACTGTAGCAAGTGAAATCTGATCTGTTGCGGAAGGTAGAACTGTAATATATAATCCAATATGAATTCCAAGGCTTGTGGCAAATGATGCCAGGAATAGCCAAGAGGCTTTACAAGGCTGAAGTAAAGTGCACAATGCCGTGAAATAGCCAAATAGGCTTTACAATGATGGCATGTGTGTGAGAAATCAAATCATGTGCTATCTGCCCACCACTAATCAATCGATCAATGCCTCTGAACACTCTAAAGTCTACTCACTGAATTGATGAACGTTAGGTTTCAGGTAATGTGATGATGTGAAACCATATGTGAGCATAGGGATTGACTCCAAGTAGGAACTAGTCGGGAATTTTGGGCATGGCTTAGATTGGCAACTTGGAGAAATTCAAAGTGTCTCCTCTATGGCGATCTAGTCTACTTTGATCTAGATCCATAACAAATGTCGATCGATGAAAGAACAGCAAATAATTTCTTTTCTTTGGTTCTTTTTTGTGCTGGGTTAGATGCGTCGATGTAGAGGCTGATGTGCATGTAAGAAGTGGACTTGTCGGCGGCGATGAGGCTCAAAAGTGAGTGATACTTGTGCTAAAATATGTGCATGATGTTGATGAGCGTGTGTAGCACAAAAAATCGAGCGATTTTCCTTTTTGGAACGCCCTCAAATTCTTCTTGGATCAAGAGATACGATCTACGTGGAGGGGCAAAAAGGAGCGCTAGTGATGAAATAGCACTCAGGGTCACATGCAGGGGTGTGCCTGCCAAGGGGCGTGCCTCTGGAGCAATGATGATGTGGCACCTGGGTGCACATGTAGTGACTGTGGGTGCCTTGCAAGGGGTAATTGTGCCTGACAGGGGACTACCACATGGCAGTGCTGAGTTGGCAAATGATGTGGCAATTTGACTTTGATTGGTTGACCTGGCAATTGACTAGTCAAAACTTGCCAGTCATTGAGCTGGATGAATGGTAGCTGATGTGGTAGGATGACATGGATCTGACAGCTGGCAGATAAGCTGATGATGTGGCACTTGGAGAGGTGGCAGATAGGGTGCACATGTCTGGTTTCTATGGGTGCCACATGCGTGCAAAGATTCCGTTTATCATAAGCGTCATTGCTGGAAGCTTGGAGTTCGTAAGCGTCGTTGTTGCTGGGAGTCTTGGAGGTTATGGTGCTGCGCTGTATGGATTGAGTTTAGGGGGTGAGAGCTTTGAGCCATAGCTGGAGGTGTGCATTGAGGAGCCGTCAACTGCTATGGTGGCTATGTAGTTCTAGTGGTCGATCGCCATTGATGGAGTAGTCAGCCGTGCCGTCAAGCCTACGAGCTGCTCTTGGTTGCTGTGTGTAGCTGTGCATACGCCTTTAACGACTCGACCGTGAGTCCGTTGAAGGCCGTGAGTCTTTTAGGAGAGGTTGTAGTTGTGCAGAGAAAGACTATTGGAGAGGCGTTGCAAAGAACCCGTCGTCAGTGGAGCCCCGTTAGAAGGCTTAGTCGGTGGCGTCCGTGAAGCTTGTGGCTTGAAGAAGTTCGACCGTGTATTTGGAGCGGTTGTCTGCTATGAGGAGGCGCCTCTGATGTGGTACTAGTAGGGAAACGTCACCTCGTAGAAGGAGGTGATCGTTGGGTGCTTGGACGTGCTGGAGTCTGCAGAGTTCGATGGAGTCCTTGTGAGGCTGCTCGTTGCCTTAGCCAAAAGGTTGAGTGGGCTTGCTGTGCCTTGGAGTAGGGAGGCACGCTATTGTGGTTGGTGTTTGTTGTAGAAGCTTAGGTCATTCAGATAGAGCATGTGAGATTAGGAGTTCGCCAAGTCGCTGTCTGCCAGCTGTTTGAGCTGCTCGTAGAGAACTCTGTAGTCCATAGATAGGAGCTTGGGTCACCGGTCGTAGAGGCAGATGAGTTGGGAGCTGAAGGGCACTCTTGGAGTCAAGGTATAACTGAGGATGGAGTTGTAGACGGAGCTATGCAGAGCCGAGGAGCCCTCAATCCACCTCTCTATTTCTCTCAATGGCTCTCTCTCCCTAGAACAAATGGAGGAGTACTATTCTCTCCCAATGAGTATGATTCTCTCTCAATCTACCTTTCTTTGTTTCCCTATCTCTTTCTCACAAGAACAATGGACAAAACATATGAATCTCTCACAGAGATCACCCACAATCTCTCAATGAGCTATAAGCTCTAGATCAAAGAATAGAAACTCTCTCTCAAGGACGGAATGAATGGATGAAAATTCTCAATGATAGAACTGAAATCTCTTTCAATCAAATGGATGGAAATTTTCTATCAAAGATCTCTCACCGGAATTGGACTCTCACGGAGAAGACTCAAGAGAACTCTCAATCTCTCAGTCATAATCCTACAGAGCAACAAGAGATTCAATCCCAAATAGAAGACCTTTTGGCTCGATGCTTGATTCGACCTAGCAGTCTACCATTTGGGGCATCTGTTCTCTTATCAAGAAGAAAAATGGAACTTTTTGAATGTGCATGCCAAAATATTTAGCAAAATTGATCTTAAGTCAAACTTCATCAAGTAAGAGTGACCGAGCCTGATATTTTCAAGATTTCTTTTAGGACCCAAACCAGTCACTACAAATTCCTTATTATGCTTTTTGGCTTGACTAATGCACTTGCCACATTTAGTTGGATGATGAACCATATTTTCCCACCCTATCAAGACATTGTGGTAGTTTTATTTGATGAAATCATGGTTTATAGAAAGAGTCAAGAAAAACATGAGAAACACTTGGATGTTGTTTTCTCCCTCTTACACGAGAACTAATGACAACCCAAAGAAAATTTCATTTTTCCAATCTCAAATTGAATATCTTGGTCACATCGTTTTAGCTGAAGGTATTCGAGTACATCCCAAGAAAGTAGAGGCCATAGGGAACTGGCCACAGCCTAAAGATATTCATGATTTACGATATTTTCTAGGTCTGTGTAGATTTTACTAAAGATTAATTAATAATTTTGCACACAAGGCACATCCATTGACTAAACTTCTACGTAAGAATCGTGCTTTCTCTTGGGAAGAAAAACACACTTTAGCCTTCCAGCAACTTAAAGAGGCAATGTCTCGAACACCAATTTCGACCATGCTAGAATTCATGATACCTTTCTTTGTCATGGCACTGATGCCAACAGGAAGGGTTTTGGGGCTGTTCCTATGCAAGATATGGGTCATTGTTTGCTTGGGTGTAGCCATTTTTGTTGAGGTTCAGGGACTTTTTTGTATATAGGTATCTTGCATGACCCATAACTTATGCATTGCTCAACGGGATTTGGCAAACTTTGTCTTTGAGTTGTAGTACACATTCCAAACTTGAACATGAGAGCAAAAAATTATGGAATAAGTATCTGGAACGAGACCATTAAAGCATTACAAGTGCTATGTTGCATGTGAAGCATGCATCTTGAAGACTATAGGATATAGCAATTTATGCAAAAACATCACAATTTTGTCCTATACATACATGCAACCAAGTAATTATTCTAAAGTACACTATGTGAGCGTCTCCTCAACCTAAGGACACACCTAAATGAGATCATTATGAATGGGTTAATAGGCCTCCAATGTTGTGATGCATACCCATTTGAGGGCACGCTCCATAACTTTTTTTTAAATTGTTGAAAACCAAAATAGATTGAAAATTTGGAATCCAAACTATTGGGACTAGTGCATGGTGGTCTTAAAACATTGATAGTTGTTGGTATTGGTATCTAGATTCACCCTAAAATGGAAGAAGTTGGAAAAGTGCAATTTGTGCATGTGCAAAGATATTTTAATAAATCCAACACTATTTACAATTCTGAATTGTTTCTTTTTCCATGCACTTGCTTGCTAAATGGCTCATAAGCATGCCAAGGTCATTGCATTTAATAATACATAGCATCAGACTCGATAGCATGCCCTTTGGCCAATTTTTGTTTTGAAGCATTTTAGGCCACATTGCACTTGTTTGGGATATCCAAGTCTGCTGATGTGGATCGCCGGAGGGGGGGGAAACCAACGGCTAAAATTTTTCTACTCTTGCGAATTTTGAATCTTCGCACCTCCCGTCCATCAAATCTTGGAAGATTAAGTACCTACAACCTATCCCCTCCCTGCAAATGCCTTGCAACCTACACGCACCTCGACGTGACCTTGCACAAACTTTGGTTTTTCATTGTCTTCTTTCGAATAAGTTGTCTTCTATTCTTACATGATGTCCATTGTCTTCTCAATGGGATTTGTTATTTCTATAAAACAAAAAATTGTTTATTAATAGTTATGTTGTAATTGTGTTTTGTGCTATAGGACATTTTAAAAATGTGACTAAGAAAATTTGTGCACGTACTAACCAAATACGCATGTGGACTTATCTATTGGGGATGAAACTCTGCACAGCCCTTAGGCTACCCTAGATATACATCCTTATACATCCTTGCAAGATTTTGCTGCCAATTGATTTCGTATGTGCCGCGTGGAAGGTATAATGCGTACATTTTTTGCAAGCACTCACTACTAGTGACTACGTATTAAAAATGGCGCACGTACTAACCAAATACGCATGTGGACTTATCTGTTGGGGATGAAACTTTGCACGGCTCTTAGTGTTGGGATATCTCAAGGTGTATGCCTCAGGCACACCTTGGTTTCTATGTGTGAGTGCTAGACGCACAGTTAGGTGGTGATAGAAGCCACATACGATGATTGAGAGAATCTAGGAGCAGATTGAGGAGATGATTGTGGAGCTCTGAAGTCATCAGTGATGTTAGTGAGCATGTAAGAGGTGCCTACATAAGGACCTCACTCTTCTTCATTCTATATGCAAGTATTTTGAGTTTGTGTTCACTCTATTCTTTCCTTTCAGTTTACCAACATGGTATCAGAGCCCTTTGATCCCCCTTGATCCCATTTCTGCCACATCATCTTCTTCTTCTCCATCTTCTTCTTCACCATCTCTTCTCCTTCTTCCCAAATCTTGCTAAAGCTCGTTCCCCTCCATTTCTCTGCCATTCTCCAAGCCCTTCCTGCTGGAGATACATCTCAAAGGGGCGAACCTCTGCCTGCAACGAATTGAAGTATCATCACCACTGCTCGATGACATTGCATGAAAATCGGCGACTCTCTTTCCTGCGTTTTCTCTGAGATTGCTTCATATTTCTCTAATCCCTTTCAGGGGAAGATTCTCCATGTCTTGAGCTATCTTGTGCTGAAATTTGAGCAGCAATGGCTGCATATTCAAGGTGAAAATAGAGAAAAACCAGTCAAAATTGAAGAGGCAAGCTATGGCGCTCTGACGCGGATTTGTGCCCCTTCTCCTCAGTGGACCTTTTGTGGTATATGAGCTTTCTTTTGCCTCAGAAACCCCCTTTTTCTTTGCTTTGGAGAGTGAGATACAAGCCCTCCAATTTTAGTCCTTTATTTTTGACAGTTTTGACAAGGTTTTGAAAGTGATGCTACATAAGATGCTACTTTAGCATTTCTGAGTTTTTGAAGTTTTAAATAGCATCAGTACAACTGTGGCTTCAGCTTTGCTTTGAGTTTCTATACCTGGTTTTGATTGGAAAGCTTTCATTTAGCCACCTCCGTGAAGCATGTAAGAAAAAGCATCATTGATTGAAATTTGGTCACAAGTCTTTGCTACATTAAATGCTTATATTTTGAAGCTTTACAGTTGTTATTCTAGCCTTGTAAGAGAGAAGACACTGCCCAATACCTGGGTTAGACCCTCTCATGGCTACCATATTGAATATAGATAAGTTCAATGGTAAGGGCTTCCACACATGGCAGATGAAGGTGAAATTAGCATTGATGAGGGAAAACCTCTGGGGACTTGTCAAACCGGCTTCAACTTCTTCTTCAACAGCCTCCAATGTTGTAGAATCCTCAGCTCCGACATGCCCGGCAAGGGATCCCGCTAGAGAGGAGAAAGCATATGGTATCATTGCTCTTGCTTTAGGAGATGATTATATTCATCACATCTCTGACTTAGAGTCTCCTTCAGAAGCTTGGCGGAAGCTTGACATGATTTTTGGTGCTAGCTCTCACATCTCAAAATTATCACTTAAAATTTCTTTCTTTGAATTGAAGATGGTTAGTGGCACTCCTTTGGCTGCCCATGTCAATTACATGTGGAGTCTTATGACTCAACTTGCTTCTATCAACTCTCCTATCACTACAGATGATGCTATGGCAGTGTTGCTTAAGAGTATGCCTGAAGATTATGATCATATTGTTACCACTTTGAAAAATCTTCCTAATCCTAATCTTGAAGGTATTATCTCTGCTCTCCAAGAAGAAGAAAGGCACATGGAGCTCCGGAAAGGCAATGACACAGCTTATGCCATAAAAATCCAGAAGGGCAAGTTTTCACCTTGCAATCATTGTGGGAAGACTAATCACCTCTCAAAAGACTGCTTCAAAATCAATCCATGCAAACACTGTGGCAAAAACAATCATCATGAGAAGTTTTGTAGAGCCAAAAAGGAAGCAACTTCAAAGACAGAAAATGCCAATCTACTTTCAGTTGATGTGCCTCCATAAGATGAGGCATCCTTTGAAGATTATGCTTTTTAAATCATCTCTATGTATGCTCCAGATCTCTCTTTTTATGTTGAGTCAAGGTACTCAGCCTGGATAGTCCTCCAAAATGAATGAAATAAACTATTATGTTTTGTGTGTTTTGTAAACACCTCTGGTCACCTTATGATGTAGGCCATGTGTATGTGTTTTGCTCCATGGTACCTCCTGCAGACATTGTGTGCATGTACATGCAAGGGAGATAACCATTGGAAGGTATTTTGTATCCCTTTTGTTTACCTTACACCCATGGAAACCCTTGCTAGCTTGAGATACTAGCCATTGATAGATCCATGACCACCATGAGATGGCATGAGACACCTTGTGCTAGCTGTATCCTTGACATAGCCTGAGGCATTCCCTTGAGGGGGGGTTTGTTGGGATATCTCAAGGTGTATGCCTCAGGCACACCTTGGTTTCTATGTGTGAGTGCTAGAGGCACAGTTAGGTGGTGATAGAAGCCACATAGGATGATTGAGAGAATCTAGGAGCAGATTGAGGAGATGATTGTGGAGCTCTGAAGTCATCAGTGATGTCAGTGAGCATGTAACCGGGTGCCTACATAAGGACCTTACTCTTCTTCATTCTATATGCAAGTATTCTGAGTTTGTGTTCACTCTATTCTTTCCTTTCAGTTTACCAACACTTAGGCTACCTTATACCTACATCCATGCAAGATTTGGTTGCCAATCGATTTGGTATGTGCCACGTGGAAGGTATAATGCATACATTTTTGCATGCACTTCCTACTAGTGACTACGTATGAAAAGTGGTGCACGTACTAACCAAATATGCATGTGGACTTATCTGTTGGGGATGAAACTTTGCACAGCTCTTAGGTTACCCTAGACCTACATCCATGCAAGATTTGGTTGCCAATCTATTTGGTATGTGCCGCGTGGAAGGTATAATGCGTACATTTTTGCATGCACTCCCTACTAGTGACTACGTATGAAAAATGGTGCACGTACTAACCAAATATGCATGTGGACTTATCTGTTGGGGATGAAACTTTGCACGGCTCTTAGGCTACCCTAGACATACATCCATGCAAGATTTGGTTGCCAATCGATTTTGTATGTGTCGCGTGGAAGGTATAATGCGTACATTTTTGCATGCTCCCTACTAGTGACTACCTATGAAAAATTATATACGTATTATATGATTTTGGACCAATTGTACATAATCATGTATTAATGTTTGACACATGTTACTACCATTGAGCACCATTGCATGATAAACATTGAAATGTTTTTCTTAATCTACAATTTACAAAAATTAGTGACAATATTAGTGTAATAATTGCAAGCATTAATATATACAAAATTCAAAATGATAAAGTTCATAGCATGAGAGAGAGAGAGAGAGAGAGAAAGAGAGAGAGAGAGAGAGAGAGACCTTATACTTGAACACCTTTTCAATGCTTAATGTTTAGAATTACTTCACATTGCATTATTTTTAAAATACCTTATATATTAGATGTGTGAATTGAGATATCTGAAATTCAAAATGATACTCCTAATTTTAAATGTTTATGTTAGATTTGAACAAACTATAAACTGAGATAAACAAAGTAAGAACAACATCATGAAAGTATCAAAATGCTCATACATCATAAAAGTAAGAACAACATCATGAAAGTAGTAAAATGAATGTGTACATCATCATCACCATCGTGCAGAAGTGCATCCCTAAACAAGATATGTGTGAAGCATGAACAATAATCCTGAATTAGAATCTGATAACTCCACATATGATCCTCTAGTCGTCCTTTGGCGTGGATCCTATATGACTCATTGGCCAACCGTTCGCTGTATACCCTCGGGCAAAGCCGAATCAGATGGGCCAGCCTCTATCCTGGATCAGATGGGCCAACCTCATCCTGGTGACGAGGAGGGCATGCTGCATCAGCCACCACTGCCATCTCTGCATCCCTCGCCTGCTCTATGTATGTGCGCCTTAGCTCCCAAAGTTGTACATCTGCAAATACCCGTGCCTCAAATTCAACTTGAGTAATCGTCTCTATATGTAGAAGACGCTGGTCTCATCCCCGCCCAAGCTACTGCTCCACCCATTGCTGCAATGATATCTGAAGCTTTGCCTCTCGCTTAATATGATGTGCCTCCTCTACTCATGCCTCGCCACCTGGCATGAAATCACCATACGAGAAGTGTCGTGGAAGACACGCTACAACCAATGAAGTATCAGCACCCTCCTGCTGCAGCAAAGCTCTCTGTGCCTCCTCCCTGTAGTGCTCTGTCAAGACCACACGAGCAAATGGATCAATGGCCTGACAATGACCAGGATACATATCATCCATACCTAGTCCTTTGTATGTGGCCACATCAATGTCAGCAAAGCATACAGGGCACACTGATCACGCCACCATGTGGCGGGTCATGCAATGGAGATGTGCGATGTGGCCGTACCCTAGTCCAAACCACTCTATAGTGTCAAAATCCTCGTGGCAAAGGACGCAAGTGGCATTAGGAAGCCTGGCTATGATTGGTGCATCTATGGCTTTCCTAGTCGGCACATCTATAGGAGGGGAGGGGTACAAGGCCACAATGGGGTGGATCCTATGGCGAGATGGATCACGACTATTATGTCTCAACTACAAAATATAGTGCTTCGCTCAATGGTAGGCTATACGTGTCCGAATCCTCTACTCCTCCAAATTTGCCTCCAACTATCGTACACGAGACTCCATATCTGCCTCCAACTGTCGTACACGAGAATCCATATCTTGTCGCAATAGATGTGCCTGCCAAGCAAACATGTCGCGCACATGGACCAAAAAACTTAGTTCAAAACATGCAGCAAAAAAATAAACTAAAATAATCAGAATAACTAACGTCGAGCCAACAATGCCTCCAACTCTGCAATTCGTGAGTCTCGAGTATCCAACTCATGCTGAGGCAGTGTAGATGTGGGAGGTGGTGCACATGTGGGAGGTGGTGTAGATGTGGGAGGCTCCGTAGATGTGGGAGGTGGAATCGAAAGTGATCTCGATAGGGCAAAGACCATGTCATGCAAGGATGAGGCCACTGAATGAACATTTCCCCTAATTCGTCCTCCAGCAGCTCGCAATGCCGGTGCAGGGATAGTGTGCAGCTCTGGTGCCTCGCGTCGACGTCGAACACCTGCAATATGACGCTCTTGATGCCCCATCCTACCATGTCCCGCTCCTGATCCTAGACTGATACTAAGGTAGTCTACTCGATGACCAAGCACAAACTCGGCGTATAGCTGCATGGCAAATGACCTGGCTATCTGACGGTTGTGAGGCAATCGACCACCATTTGCAGCGAGATATCTCGGATAAATGTGTGCTGCTATGATGGGGTGCCTACAATGTAAAAACTTTTAGCTAGCCAATTTTGATTGAATTTTTGCAAAAGCTCATGACAAGGTTTCATGGAATCACATAAGTCTTTGTATTTGTCTATGTAACTATATCCATACATAGATCTACAACCTTCCCTAGTTCCCTATTTCTATAATTTCACATGCCACCTAAGGGGATTGCTAGCCACATGATCTACCCTCTCCTTGCATCAACCTCTCGCACCATATGATTTGAAAATGATGTGTAGGCGAATGTGTTGTTCAAACTTTGTGTTAAAGATGCTACACTTTCTATTTTATAGTTAGTGGTCACGTACATGGTGATAATATATGCTAAGAGAACAACCATTTTGGCAAATACACTAGAAGGACAAGTTTAGTAGAGCTATGTTCTCTGAAGTTGAACACTTCATTTACAATTTATTACACATTGAGTTTCCCATCAATATATTTAAAGTTCCATGGCTTGGTAATAGCCCTTTAAGGTACTAGCTTCTATATGAATTTCAATCACCTATTGCTTGGTTCTCTTACAACCCTATACATCAATCGATCGCTCGCATGATGGTTGTAGACTACATGCAATGAATTTCTATATGATCGATCGCATGATGGTTGTAGACTACATCTTTTAATTATAGAGTCTAAAACCTCACCCTTTGGAAAATAATATAAAAACTACATTAAACTCTTGTTTTCTCTTTTTTTTTAATATATGATTTTTAAAAACAAACTATATATGTTTTTACAATTAAATGAGAACTTTCCTAATTTGAAAAATAATATAAAACTACTTTAATCTCTTTTTTTAAATTAAAAAATAGATGATTTTAAAATATAAAATATATACGTTTTGACATTTAATTTAAAACTTCACTAACTTGAAAAATAATATAAAAACTACTTTAAACTCTTGTTTTCTTTTTTTTAATAGATGATTTTAAAAAACAAAATTTAAACGTTTTTATATTTAAATAAAAACTTCACTAATTTGAAAAATAACATAAAAACTACTTTAATCTCTTTTTTTTTTAATAGATGATTTTAAAAAACAAAATATATACGTTTTGACATCTAAATAAAAACTTCACTAATTTGAAAAATAATATAAAAACTACTTTAAACTCTAGTTTTTTTTTAAATAGATGATTTTTAAAAATAAAATTTAAACGTTTTTATATTTAAATAAAAACTTCACTAATTTGAAAAATAACATAAAAACTACTTTAATCTCTTTTTTTTTAAAGATGATTTTAAAATACAAAACATATACAGTTTGACTTTAATTTAAATTAAAAACTTCACTATATACAATTTAACATTTAAATAAAAACTTTACTAACTTGAAAAATAATATAAAGCTACTTTAAACTCTTATTTTCTTTTTTTTTATAGTTGATTTTTAAAAATAAAATTTAAACGTTTTTATATTTAAATGAAAAATTCACTAATTTAAAAAATAACATAAAAACTACTTTAATCTCTTTTTTTTTTAATAGATGATTTTAAAAAACAAAATATATACGTTTTGACATTTTAAATAAAAACTTCACCAATTTGAAAAATAATATAAAAACTAGTTTAAACTCTTGTTTTCTTTTTTTTAATAAAGATTATTTTTAAAAACAAAATTTAAACGTTTTTATATTCAATTAAAAACTTTGTTAATTTGAAAAATAACATAAAAACTACTTTAATCTTTTTTTGAATAGATGATTTTAAAAAACAAAATATATACGTTTTGACATTTAAATAAAAACTTCAGTAATTAAAAAAAACTTAAAATGCATTTTAAAATTTCAAATAATTTATAATTAAATTACATTTTCTTATGAACTCAAATTTAAATGATTTTTTACCCAAAAAAAAAAAGCTACACTTAAAAATCCTTACCTGGAATCTCTCGCTCCATCCATCTTCGTCACTCTATCGTTCTCCGTCGATCTCCGTCCGTCGTTCTCCATCGCTCTAGCAATTCTGTCAATTTCGATGAGGAGGAGCTCTGAACAATGAGGGGCTCGATCGAGGTCCCTCTCTTTATATACGAAAATTTAGGGTTTTAAAATACCACGATCGAGGTATGCGGCATGCCACGTACCTCGACGATCGTGGTATTTGACATGCCACATACCTCATCGGTCGAGCATACCACGTAGGATGCCACATACCTCGATCGTGGTATATGATATGCCACATACCTCGATCGTGGTATTTGACATGCCACATACCTCATTAGTCTAACATACCACGATCGAGGTATGTCGACTTGCCACGATACCTCAATCGAGGTATGTCAGCTGCCAGGACAGTACGCTGAATACCATGTCGAATGCCACATACCTCGATCGTGGTATTTGACATGCCTCCATCTCATCGGTCTAGCATACCACGATCAAGGTATGTGGTCTTGCCACGATACCTCGATCGAGGTATGTCAGCTGCCAACACAATATGCTGAATACCATGTCGGATGCCACATACCTCGATCGTGGTATTTGGCATGCCTCCATGTCATCGGTCTAGCATACCACGATCGAGGTATTTAGACATGCCACGATACCTCGATCGAGGTATAGTTGTCGTGCCATGATACCTCGATCGTGGTATAGGCTCGGTTCGGTTGATTAAAACAAGACCTCGATCGAGGTATGGGCTTGGTTTGGTTGTCCAAGTGTGCCAATTTTATTGGACACAATACCTCAATCAAGGTATTTCACGCCGAAGCAAAACCTTTGTATTTTGACTCGAGGGGGTGTCACACTCCCCCGCGGTTGGTCCGGAAGTGGACACCCTTAGCTTGCTACCTCCCCTATTTGTTACAGTTTGGGCATTTGATCCAGGTTCAAAGTTGGATGACCAAAGTGGCCCAATTTGGGTTGCAACGGTTGCTAAGATAGAAAGGGATGACAAGGGAACTCCTATAATATTCATAGCTTTATGGTATGAACCAAAGCCATTGAAAAAATCTCCCGAGAAGATATATAATAAAACAACTCTATGAGGGATGCTTGCAAAAGAAACGTGAATGGGTTCCAAATAATGAGGGATTAATAGAGATGGAAGTAAGTAGTGTTATTCATTGCTGGAGGACACGAAGTTTTAAAAAGAAGCATGGATACAATGTTGAAAAATGTATCACAATCCTTGATCCAAGTCGTGTCCATATTAAACATCATTTGGCAAGACTTGACCCATCAAGCGCACATACATTACATGAATCTGATAACTCTGAACGAGATGCATAAGATAATGTTTTGTATGCTTTTTCCATACAAATGGTGTATCTATACACCACCAATAAGATAATGTATTGTATGCTTTGTTTTTCAAAAAAAGAGTGTATCTATACACCACTTATATATTGAATTCAACAAACTCGTTTTTTTTTTTTAAATGGTGTATCTATACACCACTTATATGTTGAATTCAACAAACTCTTTTCATATGGTATCATATTTTCACTTTATCAGCGTAGTGTTAAAATTTAACTAGAGTTAGGAGACTACTATTATTATTATTATTATTATAGTTATTGGATGGGATGTAACATCTGAAATATTCTAAAAATAATGCTGGAAAGTATGAAAAAATGCGTCAACACTAATTTCCTCAAAGGAAAGGACATATACACAAAAGTTGGGCCTATGGAACACTATTTTCCTCAAACGAAAGAGGACATATGCACAAACGTTGAGCCATCCCATAGGCCCCTTGAAGGGCCAAAAATGGCAGTAAATCGAAGCATTCACTAGTTAAGGCGACTTGATATGCTTAACAATGAGCCTTCACCAAGCAATAAAAGTATCTTATCCTTCCACTCGTGAAATTTCCCTTGAATTTCTTGTAGGCACCATAGAAACCGTTGCTGCATATAAATACTGTGCCAAGATGAATTTGTTGGAATTGATATCGAGAAAGCCAATCACGTCAGCAAAAGCATTAACAAACTAAAGAACTTAATAAACTTGTTGCGTCTCTCTGCTAGCAATATGCTTAACTTATCGTCTGAAAAAAATTGAGAGGCAAAATGAGAGCCATCAAGAAGCGGTAGCACATGCAGAGACTAGTATAATACTTTTACACCATCGTTATGCAAACTTTTCAGAACAACATTTGCTCACTTTTTCTGATTTGGATTGTCTTAAACTTGTTGGATATCTCAAATTCCTGAAACTGTCATTTTGCCATTTCACTGCGACCAGAGTAGGCTCTGGCAATCATCCTCCCTTGTTATACACAAGACAGACATAGGAGCAACAAAATCATCACTATATATCATCGCCATGGTCAACTAAGTATAATCTTGAAACATTGGTATTGAGTATACCTTCATGAATTTCTCCTAAGAAAGAGTGCGGCTGTCTTGGAGAAGGCGTTGGTAAAGAAATTACAGGGCTGAGGTGAGGACGGGAGAGACTGAGGTGGAGGAGACGGGGCCTTGAGGGAAACAAAAGCTTTGACAATAGTGTTTCTAACAGTGAAGCCAGGAACCACCATTAAGGCCACTCTCTTCAAGCTTTTAGCCTCAACAAGGCGTGCTGCACTTGATTCATCACCACCACCGTCATCTTTATGATCGTCTTCCATTATGTTCGTCATGTATTCTTCATCAAAAGAAGAATTCCCTGCGACAATAAACATTTCTGCTGTCGGTTCGAATGCAAAAGCTAGTTTGTGCAGTACCCATGTAGCCTTTGCCAACCTCAAAAAGCTCTTGTTCGCTCGACTACTTTCGTTGTAGAGCATCTTCTGCAGAAACTCTAATCTTTGCTTTGCATCCGTGAACACTAAGCTATGACCCTGCTTCACGAAACTCTCTCGCTTCGCTAACCAGAACTCGCAGAAATCCGCCTGTTGGATCATCTCTGTAACCTCCATGTATCTTAGATCCCGATAGCGTTTAAAATACCTCTGCTTCTGATCCTTCGGCCTTTCAAAGAGCTCAACGGCCGTCGCTATTCCAAAAGCTTGATTCTCAAAGCCATAGAACAAGCGTGTGCACAGCTCCGATTGCAGAGCGATCTTCAGCAGATTCGGTGTCACGGAACCAAAATCTGCAAGGCTGGGATTGAATTCACTGAAATACTTTGTCATCTGGCTGAAAAGATCGCTAGCACAGATCTTTACCGCTTCCTTGACATTGTCCACTGCAGTTTGGAGAAGCGGAGGAGTGGC
The DNA here is from genome assembly GCF_047967505.1 of Dipteris shenzhenensis. Taxonomy (NCBI): domain Eukaryota; kingdom Viridiplantae; phylum Streptophyta; class Polypodiopsida; order Gleicheniales; family Dipteridaceae; genus Dipteris; species Dipteris shenzhenensis. The sequence goes on along the minus strand of NC_141603.1, from coordinate 24,854,316 downwards.
CGTTAGATCCTCGTAGGAGCCTGTCTCCGCCACTGTTTGCTGGGCGTTAAGGAGCTCGAACTTCTCGATTTGCTCTGTTAAGGCCTTATTGCACTGGTCCAGCCGTTGCACGTAAGTATAGTACTGATGCTGCAGTTGCTGCTGGTAGTGCTGTTCACAGCGTTGAACTGCCAGTTCTACTTCCTTCTGGCAGGACCAAAGTTCTAACTGGCATTGCTGGGAAAAAGTCCAGAGCTTGACATTTTGTTCTTTCAAATCCTGCAATTCATTTATCAGAATGCGTTCTATTTGACCCTCTTTCCTCATCTCATGCCCTCCTGGCAAAACGGCCCGGTGACTTTTCTCGCTGTCTTCGTTCAGCATCTTCTCGTGCTGTTCAACCACAGACTCAATGCCCTCATCAGACCCGCATCCTAGCATACTTTGAGATAGTGCCTGGCCTTCTTTCATTTCTGAGGGACGGCGGCTCACTTCATCGAGCCCGCTCTTTGCTGCCGTCTGTTGCCTGAAGGTGTCCTGCGAACCGCTTTGAACGTCATCCATCTCATTTTGCTTGAACTTACCGTCCTCTGAAAGCTTCTTGGCAAAACGCTTCCCTCCACGATCGGACTGGGTATGGTCCGTGACAATGCACAAGCTGTTCGCGTAGGACGATTCCTCTCCACTCATGCTCCTCTGAAGAGAACGGTCGTGCAACGGTTCCAAGTTCATCTCAGTGGGCTCAGGCTTTGAAAGAGGGTAGGGATGTTTGTCTACCATAATCCTCTCCGTGACAGATGACACAGGCTGTCGGTGACCACCTTTGTATGCAAGAACCACTTGCACGTCAACAATAGTCGGAAGATTGCATGTCATTTCCCAAGGATCCTGCATAATAAACTGGCACATCACTCGTGAAAATCACGCTTGCACTACGCTTACTGACAGAAAGCCCCCAATTTGGCAAATCGAAATTTCAGTGCCTTATATAGATGGAATTTAAAACCTTTAACTTAGCCATACATTTATGAAAGTTTTAAAAACAAGTGAGTACAAGTACTCCTTAGGAGTGCCTTAAGTTCTACTCCTAAGGAGTGCCTTAAGTTCTACTCCTAAGGAGTGCCTTAAGTTCTATCACATGCAAATGATTGTCAAGATATGATGCAACCGCTTGCAAATGCAAAGAGATTTGCAAAGTCTGTGTGTGTGTGAGAGTGAGAGAGAGAGAGAGTTCTTAAAAAAAGAAAGTGTGTGTGAGTGAGTGTGTGTGTGTGTGTGTGAGGGAGAGAGAGAGAGAGAGAGAGAGAGAGAGAGAGAGAGAGAGAACCAAAATAGAAGGGGGCCACTTGGCAACAAACTGTGTGGGACACTTTTTAACAAAACTATAAGTATAGCGCTGCCTGGAAGGCACCGCTAAAAACTTAGCCATAAATGAAGGTTAAGAGTAGAGTCCCACACATGACTACCTTAGTGGAAATTGCATTAAATTGGGGCCTCAAGCCGCCTGCAGAACTAGCCTAATATAAACAAAAATAGTATGACAAATAGTCTAAAATGGACTACCCAATCAAATGCATGCATTAAATAGAGACTCTTGCTTTAAAGGAGACCCTGACAAACCCCAGACTAAACCCCATCCTTTCCAACATAGTAAGGATAATGTCCCACCTAATTTTATCATAGGCCTTATCTAGATCAAACCCAAAGAGTATTACCTTTTGACCCATGTTGATAGTATAATCCAAATCTAGAGAGATGTTTAGGTTGTTGTCAAAGATGTCACCTCCCATCCACTGCTCCTATGGTCTATGATATCCATGCAAAAATCTTTGATCCTTAGTGCAAGGGCTTTGGCAATTAATTAATAGGTAGTGTTCAGCATAGTGGTCGGGTGCCAGTCACCAACCTTATCCCACGATTGATGCTTCAGAAATAGTTTGACTAGTCCTGCATTCACATCGATAGACAAGAATCCTCTTGTCATAGCTTTGTTGGCCATATAGATCTCTCATGTTGTTGCCCATGACATCCTAGAATTCTTTGTAGTACTCTGCTGGGAAGCCATCTAGACTCGGTGCTCTATCATTCTCCATGGAGTTCAAGGCTTCCCACTACAAGGCACAAACCCTTTTTCGACGGAAATACTGACCTTTTTTACACTAAAATGTTTTTTTTGACTAGCGCAAAGGTCGGTATTTACGTCGCTATTAGCGTTGGAAAAGAACGGTCGCTATATAAGTGTCGCTATATAGCGATACTGGTAAACGTTGCTATATAGCGACACTGGTAAATGTCGCTATATGGCGACGAATAACAGAAGCTTTAAAATAAAACATTAGTGGGGCTAAACAGGGCCACAGCAAGCCCTATTTTGCCCCACTAATGTTTTTTTTTTAGTAATTACAAAAGAATGTTGTTTGTTACAAAATTTCCCTTGTGAAAAGGGTGATACAAAATCGCTCAAACGAGCCGAGCGACAGAAGCATATACATGTCAAAGATATACAACATTGTTTGTTACAAAATTACCCTTTCGAAAAGGGTGATACAAAATCGTTCAAATGAGCCGACATACAGAAGCATATACATGGCAAAGTATATGCAAACTACTACTAATACTCCTCCTACTATTGCTCATCCGAATCGTCATCCTCGTCCTCATCGCACTGGCCTAACCCCTGGCCCTCGTGAGCTGCGCCTGATCCCTGGCTCTTGTCAAAGCCGTGTAAGCCTAATCCCTCATCATCACCGCTCACCTCCGTTGATGGGACATTCGAGCTTTGATTCTAAGAGTGAAACCATATTAATTGGAAATTAGATTGGAACTTAAAGAATAAAGCAGTTTAAAAAGTGAGATTACAAGTAGGAGTAGACTTATACCATGCGAGCAACCACCTCAGCCCAATCGACCGTCGCTCCTAGCGCCTTCTACTTAATAACCCATGGCTTTGTTCCTACGCAAAACGCGCTAATCGTCTCTTTGTGTGTGTGAAGGTGACCCATCGCAGCTTGCTGCAGGCCCCATTTACAAGAGTTAGATAAAGTGCATGTAATATGTAGTAAAACAAATAGAACAATACATTAAATGCCAACCGTCCGCATGCACCAAAGTGCGAAGTACCTACGGAGTCCAGCCGTCTCCTCACAGCCCTCATTTGACCCTCGAATAGTTAGGGATGGTCCTGGTACTGCTTCTTGAAAAACTTCCAGTCAGCTTTGTCTGCCCAGTTGGGTTTAGCCTTCCACTTTGCGATGGAAGTACGCAAGGTTGACCTATGATGCTTCAAGAGGACCCCTATGTGCTCTTTCATGTAATCCGAATTGAACTCTCGATTTGGGGGGTTAGGATATTGTCTTTTCAATTCATCGATGACTGCTTGCTTCTTTTGGTCATCTTGGTACCGCCAGTCAGTAGAGCTATGCCACTCCTGAAGTGGTGGCTCATCAACTGCCTCATGGTGGCCATCACTGCTGAGCCCTTTCTATTTTCTATTATCTCTCCAGCAACAGTGATTTCATAGGATAGGTCCTCGACCGAGTAAGGAGGACTCATGGTAGTGGCAGAGTCAGAGCGAGTGGTGTTACTCCGAGTGCTTACGGAGCAAGGAGTAGAAGTGGGAGTAGGAGAGGGTGAGGGACCTGACTGGTACTGGGTCTCGGGACCAAAAGGAGACCTGTAGGGATGTGAGTGTGCTGAATCATCTACATCTCCCGAGTCAGCACAACATAAGCGACCCTTCCTACTCTTCCTTTCCTTATAATGGGCACACCCAAGTGATGACCCCTCAGTCGAAGGGGATAGAGGGGACGGCTGGACAGTAGGTCCAGCCATCAATGTAGGAGAGGGATTTGCTGAGGTCCTCAGGGATAGCAGAGAGAAGAATCTCACTGCCTCCACATCAGTCATCTGTGCAACAAACTTGTTAGGACTCCCGACAAAGCCATGGGCTGCTAGCAAAGGAGTTCCCCAAGGAGTAGTCATAGTGCTACATCCAAGAGGAGTCGGGCCAGGGGTAGTCGCAAGGGTAGGCCCCTGAGGTATTGCCTGAGTGGAATCAAAATCATCTACAGAGTAGAGATCATGATGTCTCCTCCTACGAGGGTTTCCGTACTCATCGGACATGCGACGTGATCCCATGTCTAATTTGGGGGGATTGGACAAACGTAGACACAAACACGAAGACAAAAAACAAAAAACAAAAAGCAAGAGCGGGTAAGAAGCGGATAGACAATTAATTACTTGAGACAATTATGAAATTCAAACTCAAGAAATTATGAAAAGGCAATTAATCACTTGTGAAAATTATGAAATGACATCAACGCATAAAGGATAAATATGAAAGGACAATTATTTACTTAAGACAATTGTGAAAAACCAGTTTTGAAAAGACAAATATTTATGAAAGACAAGTGGAATCCAATAAGATTTTCATATATATATAAAAAATAGAGACCAAAAGTATGTCTCCAAAATTATGTATATAAAAAATATATGTCTCCAAAAGTATGCTTAAGCAAAATTTGTCTGGAAAAGAGACATTCTCCAAAAATGCCAAAATGGTGGAGATCTGCTGCTCTACGTTATTGTCTGAGGTACTTTCCTCCTCCGCACCGCTAGGCAGGTCACCGGGGACCTCATCCTCCACCTCTTCTAATATGCGATCATGCTCTTCAGTGATTATGACTGCAATCCACGAATACCTCCACACAATCTATTATGTCCTTTACACAATCATATTTGAGGCTCCACCAGTCGTGGCGGTCTCTCCACAACCTACAGAGATCCCGTAGGTTGTCTCATGCATTCCTTAGTCGCCCTTGCTCCACTACCCTTCGGCTTGGACCCCACCTAGAAGCACGCACCCCCACATTGTACTTTACCCAGTCACTCTCTTGCGCAATCTTCTCTTTTACATGAGCTAGCAAAGAAGCTATGTCTATAATCCATGCGATGTGGGGAACCGGGTTGGGGTTTAGGGAGGACACCCATGGGTGAGGGCATGGTTGTTTCATTTAGAATCTGTTTGAAAAAAAAAAGAACCAAATATGGCTAAGGAGCATGTGAAAAAAGAATCGAATACGACTAAGGAGAAGGAAATAAGCATATGCATAAGACTGAAAGCATGTGAGGGAAAGCATATGCATAAGAGAAGGAGAAGCATAAGAGAAGGAAAAGAGAAGGATAAGCATAAGAGAAGGAGAGGGGAAAAGAAGAGAAAGAAGAGGGGAAAAGAGATTGAAAGAGGGGAAAGGAACCAAATACAGCTAAGGAGCATGTGAAAAAAGAACAGAATACAACTAAGGAGAAGAAAATAAGCATATGCATAAGAAGGAAAGCATATGCATAAGAGAAGGATAAGCATAAGAGAAGCATAAGAGAAGGAAAAGAGAAGGAGAAGCATAAGAGAAGGAAGAGAGGAAAAGAAGAGAAGGAAGAGGGGAAAAGAGATTGAAAGCATATGAGGGAAAGCATATGCATAAGAGAAGGAGAAGCATAAGAGAAGCATAAGAGAAAGAAAAGAGAAGGAGAAGCAGGGAAAAGAGAAGCGTAAGAGAAGGGGAAAAGAGATTGAAAGAGGGGAAAAAGAAGAGGGGGAAAGAAGAGAAGGAAGAGGGGAAAAGAGCATAAGCATAAGAGAAGGAAGAGGGGAAAAGAAGAGAAAGAAAGGAGAAGGAGAAGGAGAAGGAGACATATGCTCATGCATAAGCATAAGCATAACAGAAGGAGAAACATATATGCATAAGAGATTGAAAGAGGGGAAAAGAGCATAAGGATAAGAGAAGGAAAAACATATGCATAAGAGAAAAAGAGAGAAAGCATATGCTTATGCTTATGCATGAGCATATGAGCAAATGCTCATGCATAAGCATAAGCATAGGCATAGGCATAGGCATATGCTTATGAAAAGAAGAGAAAAAGAGAGGGAGAAAGAAGAGAAGGAAGAGGGGAAAAGAGATTGAAAAAGGGAAAAAAGAAGAGGGGAAAAGAAGAGAAGGAGGACGGGAAAAGAGATCGAAAGAGGGGGAAAAGGAGAGGGGAAAAGAGCATAAGCATAAGAGAAGGAAGAGGCGAAAAGAGATTGAAAGAGGGGAAAAAGAAGAGGGAAAAAGAAGAGAAGGAAGAGGGGAAAAGAGATCGAAAGAGGGGAAAAAGAAGAGAGGAAAAGAGCATAAGCATAAGAGAAGGAAGAGGGAAAAAGGGCATAAGCATAAGAGAAAAAGAAAGAAAGCATATGCTTATGCTTATGCATGAGCATATGAGCATAAGAGAAAAAGAGAGAAAGCATAAGCTTGTGCTTATGCATGAGCATATGAGCATATGCTCATGCATAAGCATAAGCATAAGCATAGGAAAATACATATTCTTATGAAAAGAGCAGAAAAAGAGAGGAAAAAAGAGAGTGGAAAAGAAGAGAAGGAAGAGAGGAAAAGAGATTGAAAGAGGGGAGAAAGAAGAGGGGTTAAGAGCATAAGCATAAGAGAAGGAAAAGCATATGCATAAGAGAAAAAGAGAGAAAGCATATGCTTATGCTTATACATGAGCATATGAGGGAAAAGGGGGGGAAAGAGGGAGGAAAAGAGGAAAAGAGGGGAAGAAGAGGGAATAAGAGAAGAGAGGGTTCCTACGCCCATCACTACAACTAGCGCTTAAGGCATTAGCTGCAGGCCAATGCAAATAATAGAAATAACAAAAGGGAAAAAGAGGAAGCACTTTCTTACTTGGAAAAGTCCCGCTCGGTGTTTCGTGGATTGGCCCTACAAAATATAGAAAACATACCATTTTTTCATATAACTGGTTAGAGGAAGGAGGAGTTTGGAGAAGCAACTTTTCAAAGGGATTGGATTGAGAAGACAAGCATAAGACTACAAACAAGGAGAAAGAGGAGAAAGAGAAATACCAAAAAGAGAAGAGGGGAGTCTTCTTTCTTTCACCAAATCTCGTTTTTCGTCCTTAACCTCTGAAAATCAAACATGAAAATTAGCACATAGGCTTAGCAATACAAGGAGAAACATGCTTCAACACACAAAACGAAATCTCATAAAAAATGAACCTACATTGCTTAAAGAAACACACCTTCTTGAAAAACTTCCTTTCACAAAAAGCAAAGAGGGAGAAGGGTGGAGAGGGAGCACAAGTGTTGGGCCTCTGGGCTGGGTAGGGGTGAGGAGTGGGGAATAGAGAGGAGGAAAGCGAGGTCGTCGAATATAAGGTGGGATGAGAGATTTTTTCTTTTCTTGCAATAGAGATGTGAAAGGCGACGTCATGTAAGGTTTCGGGTTTTAGCCCCTAGTGTCACTAGTCAGTCGCTATATAGCGATGTTTACATCCTAAAAGCCTCGCTATATAGCGATGGAACAGGGCAAAGTGTCGCTATATAGTGACGGATTTAGGGCACTTTCTGTTAGAAGACAGGAAAGGAGCTCATGGGTGGCTATTTTTTTATCTTAATAGATTTCCTTGTAGCTCATGTTGTGATTTTGGAGGTGTGCAAATGGAAGGGATGAGTGGAAGCTCATCAGATGATGCGCCAATGCCCGGGAGCACAAAGTGGCTTACGGAGAGGTTGTATTGTCATTGCACTCATTGCAAGCATGAAGTACGACATCAACGTCATATTGTCATGCACCACTTGCAGATGTATGGGGAGGAGCCCGAACCATTATCCACCGTTGGTGTTGCACGTGGTGATGGATCATCGGTAAATCAATGCTATTTGAGTTCGTGATTAATATTGGATACCATTATAACACGAAACCTTGAGACAAGATCTTATATCTACACAAAATCTTAAGACAGCAGGATGAGGAGGGTGGAGAGGGCGCCCATATACCTTCACACTTTGAGCAAGACTATAGTCTCCCGGATGTGCCAGATGATGATGAGGGTATGGTAGACATGATGGATTCTATTTTTAGGGGCACTACATCACATGTACATGTGATGTCAAAGTCTGAGTTCAATATGCAAGAGTTGTACGAGGGTGCTAGGATGTTTAAACTACGGGCTTGTCTCTCAATCTTGAATCTGCAAGCAAAGTATGGGTAGTCGGATACAAGTGTCTCAGCCTTAATGAGGTTAGCTCCCACATTAATTTGACTCATTATTTGGATATTGTTTGTTTTGAGAATCATCATGTATGTTTGAGAATCATCATTATTCAAAGCCTATGTATGTTTGAATTGTGATAGGTTGCTTCAGAAGATGTTGCCTGCACCAAATATCATGCCCCGTCAAGAGATGAAGCAAAGAAGATGCTAACAATGGTGGGTATGGATTATGATACCATCCATGCTTGCCGTAATGACTATATTCTCTTTCGTCGTGAGCATGGAGATTTGGCTAGTTGTCTGAAGTGTGGGGAACAATGATATAGAGATGACTTGTAGGGTGAGCAGATACCAGTAAAGGTCTTGAGACACTTTCCCATCATTGCAAGAATACATCACATGTTTCGATGCAAATCCATAGCGGAGTTGATGACTTGGCATCCATCTAATCGGTCCATTGATGACACATTGAGGATTCCCGCAGATTATGCAGCTTGGAAGCACATAGACAATTAGTGGTCAGACTTTGCAAGAGAGCCACACAACTTACATCTTGGGCTTGCCATGGATGGCATGAATCCTTTCGGGTTACACTCGACATCTTGGTCGACATGGCCCATAGTCTTGGTGAATTACAATATCCCACCATGGCTAACAATAAAGAAGGGACACCTCATGCTTGCACTACTTGTGCCAGGGAAGTACAAGGCCAAAAATATGGACGTGTACATGGCACCTTTGATAGAGGAGTTACAGATCTTATGGAGAGAGTGCGGGTCTTTGATATTTCCAGAGCTCCTAGACATACCAATGATATTTTCGTCAGGGGTATTATGACATGAAGTTGGGGGTAATAAACTTCACGCACCTCTTCACTTCCTACTGCTTTCAAACTAAGTGATAGAGATATTCATCACTAGGAAAGGGACATTAAAAAGAAGATTTTATACCAAGAGAATACACCATACTATACTCCTTTAGATGAGAATGAACCAAGTCATGTTGTACTCAAGCATAGGGAGAAGGAAAGGATCAACAGAGGCCATAATCTCAGCTAGCTAGTCTACGCCAAAGAGAAGAGCGATACCTTGTTGAAAGAAGACCTTGTGGCTCAACATGACATGAGCTGATATATATCGAGGAGTTTGAAGGGGCTGATTGGGTCAGATAGGTAGGTTCCGAGGAAAGATTGCACCTCCTTCATAGACACCTTTACACTTAGCTCAAAACACTCTCCAAACTATCATAAGACACAGAGACCCATAACTTTCAGTAGACACAAGATATCAAATATTCAAACACATATCAAGATGCGCTTTGAAATGGACTTTGCTCTGATATAAGTTTTGTAAGAAATAGAGAAGCGGTCGGAAAGATATGGGCAGTTTACTAGGCGGGGGTAAAAACACTGTCTAGAAAAGAAATAGTCACACACAGAGAGTCATAGATATTTGGTTTGACATCTAATACAATAACCAAATATATAGGATGATTCAGCTTTGTGTTGATATAAGTTTCGTTCAAATCAGACCATCGAGCAAAAAGTTATGAGCAAAATACTGACAGGGGCTCAAACTGTCATGAAAAACACCTACTCCTTCTACTGGTGCCGACTTGGGAGAATACTACCTCCATGCTTAGACTTCATCAATGATCCAAGTTCCATAGAGCTCACCTAGGAGAGAAGGAAGAGCTTCCTTTGTGGCTTGATAAATAGATAAACCATGTTTCGTTCAAATCAGACCATCGAGCAAAAAGTTATGAGCAAAATATTGACAGGGGCTCAAACTGTCATGAAAAACACCTACTCCTTCTACTGGTGCCGACTTGGGAGAATACAACCTCCATGCTTAGACTTCATCAATGATCCAAGTTCCATAGAGATCACCTAGGAGAGAAGGAATAGCTCCCTTTGTGGCTTGGTAAATAGATAAACCATGTATGCGCAATGAGCGGCCAAATAGACAACACTTTTGAGCACTTCGGAAGAGAGAAAAGGGAAGAGAGACTCAAGAGAGGGAATACGAAGTGACCTTCATTACCAATAGAGTGAGACTGCACTCCAATGCGACTCAAAATACTAGAAACATAAGGGAGAAGAATAGGTTTCATACATACAAGAGGGAGCGGAAGCTCCAAGACTACTCACAGAGAGAGAATGAACTAGAGAGAGATGGACTCAAGAGTCTACATAAGAGAATATCTACAAGAGGGAGAGAAGGCTCATGGAAGAGGCTTGAGGAGACAACTACTCATAGAGAGATAATGAACTAGCGAGAGATGGACTCAAGAGTCTACATAAGAGAATATCTACAAGAGGGAGAGAAGGCTCATGGAAGAGGCTTGAGGAGACTAGAGCGACAACAACATGAGGCCTAATGGGGGGAAGAGATGATGAACAAGGGAGAGGAGGGCTCCTTTTATAGAGATTTTGTCACCCTCCACCCATTTACAATTGTTGCCTGTAGATTCCTTTCCCCATCAATCACATAAGCCCGTATGTCACCATCCATGTCCTTTTTGGCTACTCTTGCCATGTGTCCCATCAAAAGATGCTCAAGACTCTTAAAATATTGAGAAAGTCAAGAGTCTCCCCACATGGAGCCCATAGGGACCCTCTCTTTTCCATATGTCCACATTCTCCTTATTCTACATAGGAATTCTAGAAGGATTCCTCTTGACTCCACTCCTCCACATGCCTTCCACACGCTTGGCATGTGGCCTCTCTTATATTATTGGAACACATGGTCATGAGCCCACCTCTTTATATGACTCACTCTTCCTATTTTCTAAAAACCCCATAATATCCCATACACAAATAACTCTCACCCCATACCAAGGTATTTATCATTTATACACATGGTATTTACAATGATCCATTCCACTCATCCTCCCAATCCCATACAATATCTTAGAAAATAAAAATAAGTGAGAGCCGCTAGACTATCACTTGATACTCAAACTCTTATCAAACATAGAAGAAAGCAATACCAATGCCAAATAAAAAATATCAATTTTGGGCATCACAGTATCTTGATGTGGACCATGCATGACTACCCACAATATGGAGAGTATGCAGGTATGCGGTTGTGTCTTTACATGTATAGTATAGGATTATGCTTTTATGACTTTCTTTCATGTGCATGTCTTATACTAACACATTCATGCATGCGTGCAAGACTTGTTACAAGTGGATGCCATGCTTGTCTTGTTTGTGGATCGGGTTTGAAACCGCTTGCATGATACTCCAAACATATGAGGAAAAATGTTTAAGAAGGTCATGCTCGATACCTTCCACTAGACCATCTCGCGCGTGGAGGTCAGTTTGATCCACCACCACCATATTTGAAGGCAAGTGACTGGATTCAAGCTTGGAGGGCGAATGGAGAGGAACCTCCTCGTGGTATGAAGAGGCTATCCATCTTTCATGAGCTTCCTTATTGGGGTCAGTTACAAATCAATCATCTCTTGGATCCCATGCATATCTTCAAGAATGTGGGGGCTACTATTTGGGCACACTTGTTGGTTCCAAACACTCGAGAGTAGTGCAAGAATACTTGCATGCTATGAATAGGATGTCTCATTTGTGGCCCCAAGTGGATGCTTTAGGAAAACTTATCCTCCCCAAAGCAACATGGATCCTCTCCACGAGAGAGGAGGCAGCGATCAAGGCGGACATTGACCTTTTAGAACACCCACAGGGTACATGCTTGCTTGAAAGGAGCATTTTCAAAGGACAATAAGCTTAGTCGGCTTAAGTCCCATGATTGGCACAAGGTCTTACAAGTATTCTAAGTTGTAGGATTAGTGTACCAGTGTAATTATGATTATGTTATATTATTGACATGAATTCTTTGTTGCTTTGATAGTTCATCCTCCCAATTACCGTAAAAGGGTGCTTACAAGAAGATGTTAGAAATGCTATATTCAAGATCAGTGATATTGTGAGGTATGCTTACTATCAAATCACATTGATTGCATTTTCTTCAATTTAAGATGAATAATCTGTAGATTGATTATGAATATATCTTACATGGGCATGTGAAATAGGTGGATATCTCAAAAAGAGATCTGCATATTGAGCATCGAGAAGGCTAGGGTGGACTCCATCGAAGCCGTATGCTTGCTTGAGAAGCACTTTCCCTTGAGCATTATGACAACTCAAGTGCACTTGCTTGTGCACATAGTTGATGAGGTGGCCATTGCACCGTTCATAGTCGGTGGATATTTTTTCTCGAGCGGTTTATGAAAACTTTGAAGGGATTTGTAAGACAAAGAGCAAGACCAGAAGCAAGCCTGGCAGAGGGATGGCTTGTGCAAGAGTCATTAGTATATATCACAGAGTTTCTTGCATCCACAGATCCTGCCTCTTTCAAAGAGTCAAAGAGGATTGTAACTTCCTCGCTACCAAATGTCAAAACATGAGGTCGCTTGCTAATGACAATCCTAACCTCAAAAGAGCTCCCCATTTCGTCCAATACAGCGGTTACATTAGGACAACTTATGGGCGTAGCAACCAATGTTTCCTCTGGATGCTCCACCACGTTATCAATAAATGCCTTAATGATAGATGACATAAATGCATATAGATGCAAGTCTGTATATGTCGACAATGAGGTTTTACCACCGCTCAAATTAAAATTTTGAGCAAGAAGCAAAAAGCAGTTATATCCGACTCTTCACCCACAACTCTGGTCATCATTCTGCTTTGCTGTGGGGCATGTTACATACTCTATTTGATCTTCTAAGTCACCTTCCATTTGCATAAGTGCATTTATAGCACCTACCAATTTTCGATCCGATCTACACATCAAAATAGATAACATAAATGAATGTGCGCATTGCATAGGATGCATCTCATTGATGTAATTGTGACACAAGTAGGTTATACTTACTTTGACACACTGCCATGGATAGATGCTATTGAATTGACAAAGAAACATTGCTTGGCTAAGATGTCCATGGTCACCAAGCTCCAATGCGAGCTGCATTATCAATTAAGAATAATTATTATTTGATATAATCCTCCACAATGTAAGAGATAAGCTAAGTAGGGATTGATACTCACTCCTCGTGATATGTAGTAAAGATAACTCGTGCCGCAGTCAAATCAACAAGTTGCAACCACTTAAAAACATCATCTATGGTCTTCTGCTTATTGCTAAGTACATTAGAAACAAGAGGATCGACCATATATGCACATCTCTGTATATATAGGGGAAGCTGTTCTAAAACCATACTGCAATAAAAAGAAAAGAATATTAGTTCATTTGATCCAATGGAAATACAAAGGCATAAAGTCAAGAAAAAGTTTGTGTCAAACCTGAGGATGGCTATTATGACCTTGTCATTATGGATAGCCAAAGTAGCTTTGCTTTTTTGAGATGAGCTTCCTATATTCTCTACTCTAGCTATGTCCTCCTCATCCTCCTCCTTTTCCTCCTCCTATAAAAGGATAAAATAATTATGAGATTCAAAATTTTAAATTAATTATAATTTTAAAAAGGCTTTTAAACGAATAAAGAAAATTAAAGATAAGTTTTCATACCTCTAGATATCTTTGTGGTCTTTTTATGTAACCTTTTGAGGCAAGGTCAGTGTCATATCCATCTCCTTCAGCTTCCTTACTATCATTGGTGTCCTCACTATCATATCCATAGCTTTCAGCATTTTCATCATCTTTCTTGCTCTCATCATACATGACCATCTCTATGTTAGCATCCTCTTCATGTGAGATCGGCGGACCTTTCTTATCATACTTTATTGTGAGAGAAGCCACGGTATCAAGCCATTCCAAGCAAGCAAGGCTCTCAATAATATTTACATGGTGTCTTTTTCTGATAAGAGCTTCAAACAAATGTCCCATTCGACACAATGTGACTTCCCATCCGGACGGCAAAAAAAATTCCATCATACTAATTAAAAGATCAGTACTTTTTGCTAGCCTTTCATAGTGATTTGCGTTGCGATGGAGGGGACTTGGAGCTTCATGCTCTTCCAGCAGTAGTTGCAATCTCTTTGTATTCCCTCTTATGTTGTTTTGTAAGGAGTGATCATTGTAAGGGCTCTTCATGCACAAGAAAAAGGTTTCAAGACTCTGTATCTTGAGACCGCATTCTCTCTTGTCCCTCTTTCTTGAGTATATACCATTGTAAATCTTAAGCTCATTGCCATATTGTTTTTCTAGGGTAGCAGACATTTTTTCCTTGTCATCTTTATCAACAAATATGACTATGTTACATAGTCCCACTCTACCAATGGTATGTAATATTCTGCCAAGCAGTTGACGAATGTCATCCGATGATATTTCATAGACAAAGAAAAGCCGAGGCCTCTCCCAAGTAGTGTCGTCGGACAAAAAATCATTCAATGAAACTCCCTTGCACTCAACACTCTTTCCAGACTCTGAAATGATTTCATGTATGAAAAAAAAGCCCTTGTTCAAAGTCTTTGCTTTTCTGAGAGTGTGCTTATTGATGACTTTTTGTGCATATGCATACACATTTTCCGGAATGTCACTTGCCATAGAAGGAGTAATTTTAGATCCATCATCTTCTACCTTCACCCATTTATGTGCCCAAACCTTCTGTTTAGGCGACGGTAAAGCTGATGCCATCTGCCTCATAATGCTATGATTAATTTTACATTGGCTAATTGGAATATTTTTTTCTGCCAGCAAATATTCAATTGCACTCTTTACTGCATCACGCTTGACCTGTTGGATGATGCAATCTTCCATGCAATGATCTTTATCCTTTTAGCCAAAAAACCATTCTTTGGACATTAATTTCTCTGCAGCAAGACTTGCGTATTTGTCTGGCAAGTTTCTTAGAGGCGTCCACATCCGAGCCATCATCTCTTTTTTCTCAATGTGACATCTCCCTTCTCACATGCAAGACACATGTCTTTGATCTAATGAAAAACTTCATCACTACGAAAAAGTATGCTTGTGTAGTCTTGATACTTGTCCCTTACTGTCTTGAATCTTGTAATCACCTCTGTTCTTTCCTACTTTCCCCTTGGTACAATGGCACTCAACATGTGTAGAAGTCAACAAGATTATCCGCTTCCACTTTAGTTGCAGTTCTTTTGAGAGTGGTCACAGGAGAATGAAAAGTTCTCCATATGGTCCTAGCTTTCCATCTCTGAAGTGGAAGTGATCTTTCGTAGTGCATGAATGTCATGATTAAGTCTTTCCGACTCAATCAAATATTTTTTCTTGTTCTGAAGATACAAATGCATGCAGAATAGTAGTGAAATTGAGGCACACTCGCGAAGGTTTGATAAGTAATTTCTCCTTTGTTGTATGCCTCTCTAGAATGCTCATTACAAGCATAGGCATAGTGCTGACCATCTATTGCCTCAAATGTGCAATGAGCTAAGAAATTTCTCTTGGCATCCTTTATATGTCGTTCTGGATCATTCACTGAACTCTGTCCTTCTTGAAGTGAGGGAACTTGTTTTCCGAGGAACTTAGTGAATTGTATCTCAAAATCTATAGGCTGAGAGAAATTGATGGATTGACTAGAATCTCCTCTGACTGGCCAAAATGCCCTTGGACAGAGTACCAAATTAGAAACAACTGGATTTTTTCCATCAATCAAAGCCTGAAAAATCTTTTCAGCATAGACAATATCTAAGGTCCTACTGTTGGTGAAGATGTTTGCTTTGACCACCGTTGAAGCATGTATAAATTGAGTCTTCTGGCCCCATATATATCCTGGATCCTCATCTATCACAGCCTCATTCAAGCAAAGATTTAGGTTCTTCATTGATAACATTTCTGCTTCTAAATCTGACTCCCATTTCAAGACCCTCCGCATCCTCTTCGTGTTCTTCCTCTTCTCTTCTTTGCCCTTTCTTTGTATATGAACGACCTCTTTTTCGAGTTATAGGACTGGGAACTGTAGCTCGTGAAGTACTTGCCTTTTGCATTTGACGTCGGGGTTTATTTTTTAGGGGCTCTATGTGAACTGCTTTAGATTGCCCTACTTCTTCTTCTAGTGCCTCAACTTCAAGTATACTTAAGGGCTGCACTTGTTCTTTATTCCATCAACTTCATGAGTTACACCATCTAAGTGAGTAATACCATGAACAAGAGATGCATGTGCATATCCTATCTTATCTGATGCATGTCGTGTCTTAGTCAATTCAATTCTTGTCTGAGATGCATGTGTATGTCCTGTATCATCTGATGCATGTCGTGTCTCAGCCAATTCAGTTCCTGTCTCAGATGTAGATCCCTTGTAAGCATCCATGTGTACAAGAACCTCATCCAATGCTACAATGTGTTCTATCTCATCCACTCTAGTTCCTCTCTCATTTGTATTACCATGAACCAGGTCTACATGGTGTTGTTGAAGAATGAAAGATCGTGCTAAACCTAGTGTGACTAGATGAGCATAAGAACTATGGAGGCTCAAAGAACACTAAATAAGACATGAGAGGGAGATATCAAATCTATATCTCTTTCAATGTGTACTCAACAATACATGATAGGCTTCTTATATAGAGAGAACCTTTAGAATAGTCAAACCATGTGGGATCCTCTCATCCACATCTCTCCTTGTGGATATCCTCAATCCACATCTCCACATCATGTAGTCCACATCTTAGGGTGGCTACTTTGATTCTTTCCTTAGCACATACCTTAGCCCTTTAATCTATGTGCTCATGGCACCATATCTCTCAACACCTCCCCTTGGTGCCATGATCCTTTGGCTACTGCAAGGTGGTCAGATGTGAGTTACATTCCATCACCTCCCCTTAGTGCATGCATTGCTACTTAAGGTAGTCAAGTGTGGTTTTTACATGTCAATACCTCCCCTGGGTGCTTTCATAGCTACTCTCAGGTGGTCAGGTTTGATTTACAAACATATGGGCTGTAGGTTGGCAAGGGTTTTCATTTCTCAATACATTCCATTGATGTCACCATTTGGCTCATGGCTTGATGATGATGTCGTTGTCTTCTTCGCTTGATATAACTTGATGCATGATGCTTTGTTCTTCCATGTCCCTTAATGCTTTCTATGTGGATGCCATGCTTTTTGCTATGGTCATCTCATGCACTTGTGCTTCTGGCATGCTTTTTGCATTCATGCATTGCTTTTCCATTTGTTGCAAAGGTCTTACCATGAGCTCTATTTTGCTTCAATGGCAGTGTCTAATTGCTAACAATGATTTTTAACTGATAGTAGGTGCGTAGAGCTTGAAAAGACGATCACTTTCTCTTTTTGGAGCGTGTTCAAATTCTTCCTGGATTGGAAGTTATGGCTTGTCGAAGTTTTGATCAAGAAGAGGGCCTTTGATGATGTGGCTTGGCTGTTCACATGCTACTTGCAGGACTGTGCTTGGTAAGGGGTTACTGTGCTGAGGTGGCCCCATGCCATGTGGCAGTCTTTTAACCAATTGTAGTTAACCCGAGTTGAAACAAACTTAACTATGGTCACATTAACCCATGCAACTGAACCTAACCTAGCTTGACTGGTGAGTTTATCTTAACCAATCATACTTAACTAAGGTTTAAGATCAACCATGGTAAACCTCAATCCTGCCACGTGTTAGGCAAGGAGATGCTAATGTGGAGAAAACGTTTGTTCTCTGTTGGAGTCTATGTCTCTGCTGAACCTTCGTCGCGTCTCTATCTCTGCCACTGGAGCTTCGTCGTGTGCTGACAGAAGGAGTCACTGTGCTGTTGCACATCTAGTCTGGGGTTGCGCTAGCTTTTGGAGGTGCAAGAGCTGTCTCTACTATTGTTGGAGGCTACATTGGTGTTGGCTTGGGAAAGCCAGGTCTGAACTCGAACAACTCTCCTTTCGGGGGTCGATGAGCTTCCAGAAATCCCAAGCCAGGTCTGAACTCGAACAGCTCTCCTTTCGAGGGTCGATGAGCTTCCAGAAATGGAGCAGGGAATTGGGAGTGTGGGAGGCCCTAGCACACTATGGCAACAAGACTTTGTATAGTCTTTCTTGTGCTCAGGAGCTACCACAAGAGGAGCTATGGCGAGTCTGCATTGAAGAAGGCATTGGCGATGGAGACACGAAGGAGGATGACGGATTTTCTATTTCCATGGAGTAGCTCTCGTTCAAGGCAAGGCTCATCGATTGGAGGCCCGAGTCTCCTCAGTCATCTTCTGGTCTATAGAAGGATATCCTGGCTAGTTATGTAACCGGTTTAGCTGCTATGATCCTGAACACACATTGGTTTGAAGCTAGGTCCACAAACTTTGTTCACGAACAAATCGACAATCAGATTGCTAACGCATAGCCCTTTCATACCCTGCTTGACAGAGAAAAAATAAAAAACCAGAGTATGCTGGCTTGGCCAGTGCTGTTCCGTCGAGGTAGTGTGGCTATGGCGCAATCTCCATCTGTTGTGCTCATCACTTCCTCTACAATGAGAATCAGTACTTTCTCAGTTCCTGCCATGCCTGGGACACCATGACTGATGCTGACTGGCTCCCCTTCATCTCCTTGCAATCGTCAGCAAAATCATGGCCGATGGCTTGGAAGGTCGCAGTTGCTGGAGTTGACATTGAAGCTCATGAATATGCCGAGAGCTTGCTTGATGGCGGCAATTGCTGTGGAGCCTGAGGGTCATCGTAGTATGCCATTCCGTTTGTAGGTTGGAGGATCCACCTTGATTGATTGCCTTGTGTAGAGGCCAGTTTACCTTGCAGGAGCATTGCTTGAAGCCGGTTCTTTGTCGATGGCAGTCATCATTAGTGCTATAGAGAGTTGAAGATCACGGCTTGCTGATTTGAGTCATGGAGCTCACTGTGGTGCCTTGTTGAAGCTATTGCTTTGCCTGGTGCTACTAGTGGGAGCAGCTGTCGATGCAGAAAGCTCAGTAGGAGGAGCTCAAAAAGAAGTTGCCATTTGGAGCGCTCTACCTATAGTGCTAGCTTATAGCAGCTTTTGATTGTCGAAGCTGCTAAGTGCTAGGGAGTCTCCCTCTCAAAGTTGTCTCTCAAGTCCCTATCTTTGTCTCTCTCAATCAATAGAGTAGATCTCTCAATCTCAATCTAGGCTTATCTAAACCTAAGCTCTGATACCATGTCAAAGAATGAAAGATCGTGCTAAACCTAGTGTGACTAGATGAGCATAAGAACTATGGAGGCTCAAAGAACACTAAATAAGACATGAGAGGGAGATAGCAAATCTAAATCTCTTTCAATGTGTACTCAACAATACATGATAGGCTTCTTATATAGAGAGAGCCTTTAGAATAGTCAAACCATGTGGGATCCTCTCATCCACATCTCTCCTTGTGGATATCCTCAATCCACATCTCCACATCATGTAGTCCACATCTTAGGGTGGCTACTTTGATTCTTTCCTTAGCACATACCTTAGCCCTTTAATCTATGTGCTCATGGCACCATATCTCTCAACAGGTGTGTCTCATCACTTCCTTTCTCATGTGTGGATTCTTGCACCTTAGGTCCCTCCAATGAAGTTGAACCTTGTTCAATGACACCCTGAAAGTATTCAAGGGTAATCTTTGACTGCATTTTTCTTGCTTCCTCAATGGGAAATTCCTCCCATACATGTTGGAGGATCTCCAATGCAGGAACCAATTCAAGAAATCTAGGTGCTTTTGGCGGCGACATCACAAAGTGCATTGCATCTTTCTTTGAAGGAAAAAATAATCTGTTGCTCATTCTTGACTTTGTGTAAATCATCATTGTATTGCTATCTTTTTCAATTTTTATTCCTAGTAAGGTGCCCCCTTGAATCAAATTGCTCTTTGAGAAAGATACATATGATGCCCACTCATCTTTCTCCAACTCTCTCTTTGTCATCACTAGAATGAGATTTCCTTTACTCAATACTAAGAACCATGCTTTCTTTGTTGTGTCAACAACGATCCAGTTTGTGAAGTCCTTTGGGGCATAAATTCTTCCATTGTATTTCAGTGTCATACCATTGACAAATGCTATAGCCTCAAGATCCATCCTATGTTAAAGCATAACAAAAATTTTAGGTACTTTGACAAACTACAATTACTTTGATAAATCAAAAGTACAATGAGTCCCATTGATACACATCAAGTTTTTATTCTTCCCAATCATATGTGTGTCAATTTCATGCTTTGGGAATAGCCTAAAAGGCTTTACAAGGCTTAGATACATGCATAAATGTAAGGATTTACAATGAACTCGTGGATAATGTAAAATGAAATAAAGTACAATCGAATACAAATTTGAAGTCTATCAGATATAAGTGCAAAATGCTATGTCAACTCCCACAACTAGTACAAATATAATCTGCTCTATCCAGTCCCTTAACTGATTCAATTGTAATCTATCCTGTCCACGGATACGACTTCCAATCATCTTGAAAGTTTTAAAACCTTGATCGTTGCTTAAATGGTAGGGTTGTTGTGAGTGTGAAACTGAATGTGAACGAATGGATTGACTCCGATTAGGAACTAGTTGGGAAATTTTGAGCATGGCTTTGATTGGTTTTTTTGGAGTTCTCTCCTTTAAGGACAAACTAATCTATGCCAATCTAGACTATACCAACCGTCAAAGCGAAGAAAAGCAAGAAATAATTTATTTTCCATTGTTCTTTTTAAATGCTTAGGTTGCGAGTTAAAAGCAAGAAATAATCTATTTTCCATTGTTCTTTTTAATATACTCAGGTTGCGAGTTTAAAAAAGATAAAACTTTTATTTACAAAAACTAATTTACTTACACTTCATAAGAATTTAACATTTACACTAATAAGAAGTTAAAATCTTAATAAATTTAAATTCAAATAATAAAAACCACAAATTTAAATTGACTCCAAACCCTAAACCCTAAACCCCAAACCCAAAATCCAAACCCTCTCTCTCGCGTGCGCAGCGCGCCTCTCTCCCACTCTCTCCTCTCTCTCTCTCTCTCTCTCTCTCTCTCTCTCTATCTCTCTCTCTCTCTCGCCCCCTCTCTTTTTGTCCTCTGTCTGCTCTCTCTCCTCTCTCTCGTGCTATCGCTACCGCAGTACTGCATCTCTCTCTCCCACTCTCTCTCCTCTCTCTCTCTCTCTCTCTCTCTCTCTCTCTCCTCTATTTTTCTCTCATGCGCTGCCACGGTAGCACGCCTCTCCCACACTCTCCTTTCTCTCTCTCTCTCTCTTGCCTCTCTTTCTCTTCTCTCTCTCTCTCCCACTCTCTCCTCTCTCTCTCTCTCTCTCTCTCTCTCTCTCTCTCTCTCTCTCTCTCTCTCTCTCTCTCTCTCTGCTCTCTATCTCTCTCTCCCCCCCACTCTCTCCTCTCTCTACTCTCTATCTCTCTCCCCCCCACTCTCTCCTCGCTCTCTCTCTCTCGCGTGCTGCCACGACAGCGCACCTCTCCCAAACTCTCCTCTCTTCTCTCTCTCTCTCTCGCTTCATCCCTCTCTCTCTCTCTCTCTCTCTCTCTCTCTCTCTCTCTATCTATCTCTCTCTCTCTCTCGCCCCTGTCTTTGCTCTCTCTCTCTCTCTCTTGCGCTACCGCGGCAGCACGCCTCTTCCTCTCTCTCTCTCTTTCTATCTATCTCTCGCGCCCCTTGCGCCCTCCTCTCTTTCTCTCCTCTCCCTGCTCTCTCTCTCTCTCACTCTCTCCTCTCTCTCTCTCTCTCTCTCTCTCTCTCTCTCTCATGCAGTGCCGCAGCAGCGCGCCTCTCCCACTCTCTCCTTTCTCTCTCTCTCTCTCTCTCACTTCTCTTTCTCTCCTCTCTCTCTCTCTCCTCGCGGCGGCAGCACGCCTCTCCCGCACTCTCCTCTCTCTCTCTCTCTCTCTCTCTCTCTCTCTCGCCTCTCTTTCTCTTCTCTCTCTCTCTCTCTCCCACTCTCTCCTCTCTCTCTCTCTCTCTCTCTCTCTCTCCCCCTCTCTCGTGCCCCTCTCTTTCTCTCCTCTCTTTGCTCTCTCTCTCTCTCTCCCCCCCACTCTCTCCTCTCTCTCTCTCTCTCTCGCTGCTGCGGCAACACGCCTCTCCCACACACACGCTCTCTCTCTCTCTCTCTCTCTCGCCTCTCTGGCAGCGTGCCTCTTTCTCTCCTCTCTCTCTCCTTCATGCTGCGCCTCCCCCCTCTCTCTCCCCCTCCCTCTCTCGTGCTCTCTCTCTCTCCCCCTCGTCTCGCCTTTCTCTCTCTCTCGTCTCCCTTTTCCCCTCTCGCGCTCTCTCTCCTTTCCCTCTCTCCCTTTCTCTCTCTCTCCCTCTTGTCTCTCGCCTCTCTCGTAGCCCTCTCCCCCTCTCTCTCTCCCTCTATCTCTCTCTCACCTCTCTCTCCTCTCACGTAGTCCTTTCTCTCTCTCCCCTCTCTCTCCCTCTTGTCTATCTCTCTCACGGCTCTCTCCCTCCCTCTCTCTCTCTCTCTCTCTCTCCTCTATCGTGGCTCCCCCTCTCTCTCTCTCTCCTCTCGCGCGGCCCTCCCCTCTCTCTCTCTCACTCTCTCTCTCTCTTTTACCTCTCACCCTCTCTCTCTCTCTCTACACGTCTCTCCTCTCTCTTTCACTCTCTCTCTAAAAGTCTCTCCTCTCTCTCCCTCTCTCTCTCTTTTGCTGCCGAGGCACCAAGACTCTCTCTTTTACAATCTCTCTCTAAAAGTCTCTCCTTCACTTTTTTCTCTCTCTCTAAGTTCTCTCTCTATAATAAAATTTCAAAGAACAAATTTAAAAAAAAGTACCTGGAAGAAAGTTGAGATCTATGCTTGTGCTTGCTTTTGCTCTTGCTCCTCTTTTTGCTTCTCCTCTTGCTCTTCCTTGTTGAAATGAGAGAAACAATGAGAGGAGGAGAGTATATATAAGAAAAACTAGGGTTTTAAGTGCTTCTCTCTCATTGGTCCTTCTATATCATTATCTCCTCTCCCATTGGCCTCTCCATCACATTATCTTCTCTCCCTCTCCCACCCACTCCCATCCTCCCACCTCCACCTCTCACTCCCACTCCCATCCTCCCACTCCCACTCCCATCCTCCCAACCCCACCCCTCCCCCCCCATTCCCACTCCCTTTCCCACTCCCACTCCCATTCTCCCACCCCCACCTCCCCCATTCCCACTCCCACTCCCACCCCCATCCTCCCATCCCACCCCTCCCACTCCCATCCTCCCACCCCCCACCTCCCCCATTCCCACTCCCTCTCCCACTCCCACACCCATTCTCCCACCCCCACCTCCCCCATTCCCACTCTCTCTCCCACTCCCATCCTCCCACCCCACCCCTCCCACTCCCACTCCCACCCTCACCCCACCCCCACCTCCCCCATTCCCACTCCCACCCCCACCCCCACCTCCCCCATTCCCACTCCCTCTCCCACTCCCACTCCCATCCTCCCACCCCCACCCCCATCCCCACCTCCCACAATCCCACTCCCTCTCCAACTCCCACGCCCACCTCCCCTCTCCTACTCCCACTCCCACTTCCACACTCCCACTCTCCCTTTCTCCCACTACCACCCTCCCAACTCCCACTCCCATTCCCACATTCCTACTATCAATTCCACTCCTACTTATGAATCCTAATTAAAACTATTACTTAAATAAATGATATTACTGAAAACACTCATAGGATTGAAGGTTTAGGGTTTGTTGGTTTGGGTTTAGGGTTTGGGGGTTAGGGTTTAGGGTTTGTGAGTTAGGGTTTAGGGTTTTAGGGTTTGGTGGTTTGGATTTAGGGTTTGGGGGTAGGGTTTAGGGTTTAGGGTTTGGGGGTTAGGGGTTAGGGTTCAGGGTTTGGGGGTTAGGGTTTAGGGTTCAGGGGTTGAGGGTTTCGAGAGTCAAGATTAACATTTACTATTTAGGGATTAGGGGTTAGGGTTTAGGGATCAGGGATATGAATCCCCAAATCTCCCACTAGCCGATCAAGCCATATAGCCTCCTTGCAACCCTCTGTGGCTGCAACATACTCAGCCTCTATGGTAGACAAAGCAACGCACTTCTGTGCACGAGACATCCACGACACTGCACCACCTGCAAAGGTGAACACATAACCAGAAGTGGATCTCCTACTATCCACATGCCCTGCATAGTCTGAATCTATGTACCCAAGTACACGCATGTCTCCTTTACCAAAGCAGATGCACATCTCCTTGGTACCCTTCATGTACCTCATGATGCACTTAACTGCCTCCCAATGCCTCTTTCCTGGATTAGCCATATACCGGCTAACAACTCCCACTGCAAATGCAATGTCTGGTCTAGTAGCTATCATAGCATACATAAGACTCCCAACTGCTGATGCATAAGGAACCTTGGCCATCATGGCCCTTTCCTCATCTGATTTGGGACTATCTGTATGACTCAGTTTCACATATGGAGGCAATGGAGTACTCACTGCCTTCCCCCCCTCCATATTGAAACGCTGCAATACTTTTGTAACATACTCTTTTTGTGAAAGCCAAAGGAGTTTCCTACTCCGATCACGCGTGATGCGCATACCAAGAATATGACCTGCAAGTCCCAAATCCTTCATATCAAAGGCCTCATGCAACTTGGCCTTTAATGCATCTAGCTCATAAGTATTCTTGCTAGCCAATAGCATATCATCCACATATAGTGCCAAGATTATCAGGCTATTATCCTTAGCCCTTTTAGTGTAGAGGCAGTGATCAATTTTACTCCTAAAACCCTGGGACCGAATGAAAGCATCAAACTTCTGATACCATTCTCTAGGTGCTTGCTTAAGACCATAGAGACTCTTCTTTAGCTTGCAAACTAAATGCTCTTTGCCCTTTTCTTCAAAACCTTCCAGCTGCACCATGTAAATTTCCTCATGCAAATCCCCATGCAAGAAAGTTGTCTTGACATCCATCTGCATAAGCTCCATATCCTCTACTGCCACTGGTCCAAGCATGCATCTAAGTGTGGTCATCTTCACAACCGGAGAGAATATCTCATCAAAGTCCACACCCTTCTCTTGCTTGAACCCTTTAGCGACCAAACGGGCCTTGTACCTAGGCACATCATCACCTGTGACCTTCATTTTATAGACCCATTTACATGGCAATGCTTTCTTTCCATGTGGCAAAGAAACCAAGTCCCAAGTCTTATTCTTCATAAGTGAACTCATCTCTGATTGCATAGCATACTCCCACTTGCATTGATCCTCACGCATCATAGCCACTCTATAGCAAGAAGGCTCCCCGCAATCAGTAAGCATCACATAGTCTACCCCTGGAACAAACCTATCAGGCGGTCTAGACACTCTAGATGATCTTCTCAAGGGCATTTCAGCTTGCTGTCCCACTTGCATATCAGCCACATTTGGCTCATCATTTCCACCAATAGATGATCCATCATCTACCCTTGATTGTATACCTGTGGGAGTACTTGGTGGTACCATTTCTTGTACATTTGGTGCATGGACAGCTTGCTGTCTATCAACATATGCAGGTGGATTCATATCTTGGAAAGTGATTCTCCTCATTTCCACATCCCTCATGGGTGCCTTATGCATCTTCTTGTCATTGAAGACAACATCATGGCTGCGTATGATCTTCTTTGCTTCTGGATCCCAGAGACGATAGCCCATCTCTCCACTTTCACCATAACCCAGAAAGATGCATTTCCTAGACTTAGGATCTAGCTTCTTTCGAAGCTCTTTTGGCAGATGTGCATATGCCTCACACCCAAATATACGCAAATGAGAGTAAGAGGGCTTCTTGCCACTCCATGCCTCTTCAGGAATACCACCATCCAAACTCTTACTAGGTGATCTATTGATCACATGCACTGCAGTCTTCATTGCCTCAGCCCAAAAACCACCAGAAAGACTTGCATTGGAAAGCATGCATTGCAACCTTTCTTGAATGGTACGGTTCATCTTTTCTGCAACTGGATTTAGCTCTGGAGTACGAGGGGATGTGAGCTCCCTCTTAATCCCACGTGTATCACAGAAATGCTGAAAGTCATGAGAGAGATACTCTCCACCACCGTAGGCATTTAAGCATTCTACCTGACTGATTCTCAACCAAGGCCAGCCATTTCTGAAATACCTGGAACACATCACTCTTCCGAGCTATAGCATAAGCCCACACTTTCCTAGTTGCATCATCAATGAATGTCACATAGTATTCAGCCCCGCCTAATGACCGTGTAGGCATGGGACCACATACGTCTGAATGCACCAAATCAAGCTTTTCAAACTCTTTCTTTCCCCTTCTTTTATGGGCTGATTTAGTCTGCTTCCCATAGAGATAGTGCTCACAAAATTCAAAATCAGAGAAACTCAAATGTGGTACATAACCCAAACGGCATAAGAGTTTCATTCCATTCTGGCTCATGTGCCCCAACCTGCAATGCCACAAAGAAGTGCTTGGCTGCTCGGTTATTGCAACAACATGATCAAATACCCCTAATACATGTAAGGGATACAAAGTCCCACACTTGGCACCCCTGGCCAAAAGCATAGAGCCCTTCTGAATTTTCCAACTTTGAAAGCCAAAAGTGGTGTGAAAACCAGCATCATCTAGCTGACCCACTGAAATAAGACTCTTGGTCAGCTTAGGCACATGTCTCACATGTTTCAAAACAAATGCAGACCCATTTGCAAAAGAAAACTTTATGTCACCTGCTCCCACTATGTCACATGCATAGTCATTTCCAAGATGCACACAACCTGTCTTTCCACTGTCATAAGTGGAGAACCATTCCCTATGGGGAGTAACATGGAATGAAGCACCAGAATCCAAAATCCAATCCTGGGAATATGCATCATCTGAAGTGGTAAGCAACTCTGCAGATAAACTAGACATGAAGAGAACGTCATTGTCACTATCATGTGTGACTGCATTGATCTCCTCGATCTTCACTTTTCCTTTGTCCTCCCTTGGACTCTCTTCCTTTTGATTTGCACCCCAATTTGCATTCTTTTTCTTATCCTTTTGCTCTCTTTTTAGCTTGTAGCAATCCTTTTTCATATGGCCCTTCTTGCCACAGTGGTAACACTCAATGTTTCGTGTCCTGGATTTGCTACGAGACTTCCCTCTTTCTTGGGACTTCCCCCTGAACTGTGATCTACCCCTTTGCACATTTAAGGCTGCATCCTGCTTGTTGCCATCCATAGACTTCCGTCTAATCTCCTCGACCAACAAGCTACCCACAACATCATCAAATTTCAGTACTCCACTAGGTTCAAAGTTACTGACAGGTGTACGGAAGGTATCCCATGAGGATGGCAATGAACATAAGAGAAATATTGCCTTAGTCTCCGCATCAAAATTCATTTTCTGAGCCTGAAGCTGGCTGAAAATAATATTGAATTCATTCAAGTGAGAAGCAATGGAGACCCCTTCCTTCATCTGCAACTCAAACAACCTCTTCATGAGGTAAACTTTATTAGAGGCAGTTTCCTTCTCATAAGTGGCACACAGTTTCTTCCACAAATCTTCCATAGTCTGCTCATTTACTACTGTGAAATAGACTGACTCTGCAAGATGAAGTCTAATAGTAGACTTTGCTAATGCATCCAACTCATTCCAATCATCCTCAGACATATTTGCAGGCTTAGCTTCAATCCCTGCCAAGGGTTTAATCTGCTTCTTTTGAATAAGCACATCCCTTATTTGTTCTTTCCACAAAGAAAAGTTTGTCCCATCAAACTTTTTAATGTTCAAAAACTCCTTTTTAGACATGGAAAAGGATGCCATGATGCAAATAAAGCAAATTCCCAAATGCTAGTGCCTCAAGAGAGAATCACACCAAATACCAGGTGCATCCAAATCTGTATGCCACAATAGAGTGAAATATCACCAAAGCTCAAAGCTCAAAGCATCAAAAGATGCATCTGACTCATGTGCATATACTATGCATCCATATGAGCAAATCTGGCCCAAAAGAAAATGCCAATAAGTGCCAAATGACTCAAGCATAAACACTGTCCACTGGCATATGCATCAATAATATCTCATCCAAGAGAGCATAGCACTATCAATGCATCACCTGCAATGTGTCAAAGTTGTCCCTCAGCATAAAATAGCATCCATGTGCAAAGCGTCCATAAAAATAGCATCCCACAAGGCAATTTGGGCCTATTAGCGCATCCAATAAGGACCACAATGCATCCAAATGGCCTATAAATCATCCACTGCAACCCAATGCATACCACGAATGAGCGCACTGCAACCAGAGTGATCTGCATAAGGTATGCTGAAGAAATCATAGTCCCACAGTAATGAGCGCTACTGAAAATAGAACCTAAGATGTCTCAAAACATGGGCGCCATTGCATAATCGGACTCAGCAAGAAAATCTGCAAATATCTCTCTTCTGCCAGAACTCCAAAATCCCAACCGATGAGTGAGAAATGGGAGTCAACACTTATCCACTGCCATGTGGCATAAATCTAAGGTTTCAAAACCTTAGAATGAAAAATGCATAATAGAGAGACGAAATCGAATACACAGAGATCTATAACTCTGAAAATCCTCCACCGAATCATGCAAGAACTGACAGGTAGGGGTTTTTGGGCATCCGAAACGCAATGGGACAGATGGTTTTGGAAACCGTGGTCTCAATCACTGGGTCCAACACACGGACTAAAAAACGTTTTTGGAAACAGAGCTGTTTGTAAACTCCACCGGAGTGCGAATGATGAGCAACATAGAAGTTTTAGGACCTCCTGAGTCCACCGGAACTGACAGATCTGCAAATGGTTGCTCCAAACTTGAGTTCCAACACCCGGACAAAAAACGCAGAAACTGACACAGTGAGCCAGAAATCCAATGAAATGATCCCAGATTCAAGAATGAAGATGTTTCCAAGCTCCTGAAGTGAAGTGGACACCAAAAGCAAGCAATAGTTGTCTCTACAAGTCAATACGGAGTCTCTGTAATCGAACGGAACAGGGAAAAGCTCAAAAAATGACTTTTTCTTTGAAAACTCTTAACAGGCTCTCAAAACCACTTCGAAAAGCCAAAGTGACTTTTCCAAAGGTTCCTCCAAGGTCTCTGCACACTCGGATGCAAGTAAAGTCACCCACAAAGCTTCCTACAGAGCTTCTCCTTCCTCCCACAGAGCTGCTGAGCTTCAAGCATTCACACACGCTCAGCTAGATCACCCAGGCTCTGATACCAGTTGAGAGTGCTCTCAACAGAAGCAAGAACGGAAGAGGGAGAGAGAGAAACAGAGAGCCACACAAGTTTTGGTGGGTGCAGAACCACCCTAATCTTCTTTTTCATTCATTTATATATGTGTTTGAGTATTGTACATAACCGAGGTAAAGGCACAGTGACCTTTAACCCCCACAACGTGTGGCGCCGCACAAAAGATGCGCAAGAACCTAGAAGATGCATAGGAACCACATGCAGAAGGCGCACAAATTGAGAAGTTCTGCAGCCACAGAGATGGAGAACTGTGAGTAGAAGACATGCAGATTGGAGGCGCAGAAGCAGAGAACTACATAGGAAAGGTGCTACAGAACTACACCCAGCCATAGGAGTAACGACTTTTACACCACTAGCCATGGAGATTTCAATCCTAGCAGCCACACCATTTCTATTAACTAGAAAAGAACTCGAGACAAGAGGCTAGACTCTAAGCATGGCGATGCTCGAGGGCCATATAGGAAAAGGGAACGTGAGGGGAGAAGCGTTAACATCGGTGGGGAAAAGGGATTAAGAGGGGTGGGAATGAAGAGGGAGACTATGGCACAAGGGGAGAGGGAGAGGGGAAAGAGGAGCATGTACATGATGGGACGAGGAATATAGAGATGGAGACATCAAGGGAGGAGGGTCATGCTTTATTTAAAAGGAAAGATGGGGGGAAGAAATCAAAGTACTAGCTAGGTGGCTTTACAAGAATGAGCGTGTTCCATCAAGGAATAGCCCCCTTCTTTTATAGCTAAGAGAGGGGGTCTCTCCCAATAAATGCAGTGCATGGTGTGTGTGAAAAAGTCTCCCATGTGGGCTAGGTGGTTACGCACTCTCAATTGTGTGCGACAACCCTTGGCCTCATTTTTCCACATATATCAACCCCCATATCCCAAGTCTAAGATACTCCCCTGGTCTCTTCCCAATTTTATAATACATTCAATCATCTAGGAGGACAAGTGGAGGGTTGGCACAAGGAATCTTGCCACCTCATCCTACTTCCATCTCCACCTATTTTATATTACTTCTCCCATGGTCCTTGGTCCATGTCTCACTAAATGCAGGCATGGGACCACCTAGGTGGAGGGGTGGCACATGGAGGAACCATGCCACCTTAACATTTTATAATATAACTACCATGGATTATGTACAACACACCTTATGGGTCCTCTTACGTGGAAGGGTGGCACATGGTCATGCCCTGCCACCTCAACCCTGGGCCCTATGCACACCATATTTTATTATACTATTGCCACACATACAAGCACACACATATATTTATGCCTTTTACCTTGGTCAAATTTATCCATAATAGTGTGCATCCTTGTGACTTGTGTCCCATAATTGCATATGCTAGTGTGATTGGAAAAGTTGTTTTGTGATACCATACACTACTACACACGGATCCTATTGCGATGTTTACATACCGATGTTTAGTGCTCGCGTGGCATTAATCGTCGTAATGAAAAGCGGGTTCTGTAAAGCATCGCTATATAGCGACGCTTGCTAAAAGTTGCTATATAGCGACTTTTATAAAGATCGCTATATAGCGACTTTTAAGTCTCGCTATATAGTGACACTGATATACTATTTTATACCGACGTTTTCTAGAGAGGTTTTTTTTTCCATAAAGGCCTTAAAAGTTAGTTTTTTCCAATGACAAATTTTTTTAAATTTTCATACATGTTTGATCTCATAGAGAATAAAAATATGAGAGCATGTACATCAAGCCTTTGAAGCTCATATATTCATGTCCAAGTTTGAGATGAAAAAAATCAATTAAGAGCATTTACATCAACTGTTTCATCTTGAGCCAAGTCTAAGGCGCCAAACAAGTCTATCTCCAACTCTATACCGAGTTGATCTCCTATATCATCATCGTACTCTAGCATCGTACGTTCACCTAAAAGTATTTAATCATCTTCTTCAATAAAGTGTGATGATTCTTGATGATCGTTGTCTTCTTCCTCAATATCGTGATCTCCATCTTCCTCCCGTGCGATGTCATTATGCGCATCTTCCTCTTGGCTCATATGGTGATCTACATCTTCTTCGCTAGATTCATCAATTGGATCCGGCATTGGTAGTGGCATCTCCATATCCACATCTCTATCTTCAAAAATTTGCTTACTTTGTGGTGCAACTTGGATCACGTACCACCATCTTGGATCAGAACGATCCCGATGAAAAACCACCTATATTGAAGATGGGTGCCAAATGTTGTCAATTATATATATGAAATTATGCTCAAGTACATGTATCAATGGATCTTTAAAAATGAAAGCTCCGATTAATTAAATCATTAGTATGCACTTGCTCATAGTGCTCGGGAAGAACAAAAGTATTACTTTCATCGGTCCAATGTTTGGTGGAGTCTATTGCAAAGAAACCGCTACTATCTTTTCTCACTGTCGCATGGGGACCGTTGTAAATAGTTCTAAACCATTTTACATCAAGAATGAAAATACTAAATCGTCTGAAATCAACTTCATAGATGTCGCGTATGGTTCCACAATAATCCAACTGTGAGGAGAGAAGATTGGTATCTGAAGCACTTGCTCGGCTATCTTGTGTGAAGTTAGCCATGACTCCACAATCATACATGACTCTCTTTGAATCGATGCGTTCCACGTGAAAATGTCATCCATATGACCATAATGCACTGTACTTTTTGTACTATAAAAGAGCATCATTAAAACAATGAAGATGCATCTATTTTATAGCATATATTGCCACAAATAATTACTTAATTACGTCAAGAGGTAAGAAACTTACATGCACCATACATCCAGATGATAACTCTCGCTCGCACTCGTTTATTGTCTCTCCATCGCATTTGGCTTTACGTAGAGCCAGTTGTAGCCAATCAAGTGACATGTGAGTAGGGAGAAGAGCCAGATCCCGTGGATATGGTTGCGATCGCCTGTACATTACTCTGAATCTCATCCTTGCATTTATTCTTTCTGCTTTGGCCACTTCATATCTCTCAATCCACTTTTGCATCTCAGGGCTATTGAGGATACAAAACTTATTGAATTTCTCCATTTGCTCTTCGCTCATCTTTCTTTCAATCCCTTTTCCTTGGGGAACCTCGCCGACGATGCAATCATCATCCTTGTTATGCCAAGCTTGCGGCATATCGGGATCCGTGGATGCAAGAAACTTTGTGATATATACTAATGACTCTTGTGCAAGCCATCCCTTTGCCATGCTTGCTTCTGGTCTTGCTCTTTGTCTTACAAATCCCTTTAAAGTTTTCATAAACTGCTCGAAATCCATCGACTATGAACGGTACCTGCTATAGCCACCTCATCAACTATGTGCACAAGCAAGTGGACTTGAGTTGTCATAATGCTCGAGGGAAAGTGCTTCTCAAGCAAGCATACAGCTTCAATGGATTCCACCCTAGCCTTCTCGATGCTCGATATGGAGATATCTTTTTGAGATATCCACCTATTTCACATGTCCATGTAAGATATTTTCATAATGAGTCTATAGATTAATCAGCTTAAATTGAAGAAAATGCAATCAATGCGATTTGATAGTAAGCATACCTCACAATACCACAGATCTTGAATATAGAATTTCTAACATCTTCTTGTAAGCACCCTTTTATTGTAATTGGGAGGATGAACTATCAAAGCAACAAAGAAGTCATGTCAACAATATGACATAATCATAATTACGCTAACGCATCACGATTATTGGTACACTAATTCTACTTAGAATACCTGTAAGACCTTGTGCCAATCATGGGACTTGAGCCCACTAAGCTTATTGTCCTTTGAAAATGCTCCTTTCAAGCAACGCATGTACCCTGTCAGTGTTTGAAAAGAGGCAATGTCTGCCTTGACCACTGCCTCCTCCCTCATAGAGAGGATCCACCTTGCTTTCGGGAGGACAACTTTTCCCGAAGCATGCACTTGGGGCCACAAACAAGACATCCTATTCATAGCACGCAAGTCTTCTCACACTCCTCTCGAGTCTTTGGAACCAACCAAGTGTGCCCAAATAGTAGCCCCCACATTCTTGAAGATATGCATGGGATCCAAGAGATGATTGATTCATTAGGGAAAAAGGGAGCTCATTTTGGGGCCCTGTAAGAAATTCACTATTTTTTGATTTATTTCTCTCCTAAAAGACCTCAAAAATAGTAAAATACGAAAACGTGGCTCAGAACTATCAGTATGGACTACAGAACTGTCAGTTCAGAAAGGAATAAGATAATCTTTTGTCTGACTAACACGATTTTGCATTAAATATCTCCTTAGATTTTTTTTTGTTTACCGAAGATTCTGCATCTCTTTTGCCGACATGTGCAGGCCTTTCATAAAGAATCCATCACTGAACTTGGTGATTGCAAGTTTTCAAAATATTTACATGGATACCGCCACACTTCCATGATTCATGTTACAAAATGACTATGAGATTGACAAGCAAACTTCGCAACCTCAAAAGCACAAAAAATGGCCGATACTAGTGAGTCACTATCTCAAAAGAAGCGATTACACCATCTTCATATCAACTTAGAAGAACAATATCCTCTAGCACAAAAAAGACGAAAGGATACGGTGCTGAATGCTCAACAGCGGGAAAATATGAGAAGAGAAGGGCTTCAACATATTGACTTATGGTGCGATGGAAGCATAAATCCAAAATGTCAAGTAAAAAACTCTACACCTCCATTTGTCAATCCCACCACATTACTGAGGTTTGCCGGCGATGGACAAAATGGACTTCTTGGTTATATTTCATCGCAGTCTGCATTTGCAGAAACATATAAAATGATGTACCTACAAGAAAAGGGGGCCAAGATGCAAGAGATAGCCATTCGTGCAAAATTGGAGCAGCAGTTGCATAATGAAATTGAGGAGCATTCAAAGAGTAAAAAAGAGTTGACAAGAGCAAGAAAGAAGAGAACCATGCTTGGAGACAGACTATGTAGCAGGAAGATTAAAAACATTGCAAATTTGAAGGCTGGGACTGGTGGATGCAAGCGAAGAATTCAGGAAGCAAGGTTAGATTGAAATTTATCATTTTGTATACTCAAAAAGGCTCTCAAATGACTATATCTATTTCGTCCATTACTGCAAAATAAGAATGGAGGTGCTGAATGATATAGGCATATTGTGTTGTTACTATAGGAAATTATTGGAGCCTGCAAAAGAAAATATGGATCCGAACCTTCTTCCTGTTAAACAATTGAAAGGATTGCTTTCTTGTGGTGTAGCAAAAGGTTTGATTGAGGGAAAAAAATACAAAATGGTCAAACGCAATGTTGTAGAGGACTTTGTATCCAATAATCAAGTTGATGGCACTACAATCCAAGAGGCTCTTGATGTTAGTGGACTTAGCAGAAAGGGATATAGTTCGATTTTCCATGCGATATCCTCAACTTTGAAAGATCAAATGATTAAACGAGTTTTACTGCCAAATCCAGCAACCGTGTGGAGGATAAGAGGTCATTTGAATGAAAGTATAGATGAGTTTATTGGGCAATCTATCCATATTGAAGAAATATTTCATGGTGGTAAACGAACCACTGTGTATGATCCTTGGAACAATATATTTGTAGATCTACAACAACTTCAAAGAAGAATGGTCGAGTTTTATGGAATAACATTTGAGGAGTGCAAAGGCATTTTGAAATTTGTTATCAAACTGGATGAGTGTGAGGTTGTAAAGGAAAAGAAAATGGAAAGGGTTACTATTACATTGATGAATGGAGCACTTGATACATCATTGACTGAAGCGAGTTCGAAGTAGTATTTTAGTGTGCAGTCGGAGAAACACATATGGTGGTTAGGCTCGTTCCAGGTATGATCATTTTTTGTTTTGTACTTGATTTTGGTCATTGTTTTCAAATCTGTTATAGTAAGACTTTTGTTTTCTATAATCTGGCAGGTGAAGACAGAAGACCATGAAACACTAGATTGGGTGTTTCACCACACGAAAATACCAATAATAATCAAAAGACAAGTGCAAGGCGAGAATCTCCATGTTGCAAGAAAAGGTGATCTTCAAGTAGAGTGGCACATGGCGGGGGATCTTAAAACACTTAAGTGCATGTATAACGTTAATAAAGGAGGCAACTCAAAGTCTCCTTGTCTTTATGCAAAGAATCAGCTCAAGTAATGGATTTCAAATGGTGGAAGAGAGCACCTAATAGAGATAAAGTTGACCCTAACTTCAAGGCCATTCTGGACATTCCACTATGTAATGTTCACATCTGCACATTGCATGGTCTATGTCAAATTATTGAGAAATTGGTATTTTTGTAGATTGGATTTGCTTGGAAACTCCATTCCGAAAAAAATAGAAAGGATGCTCTTTAAGCATTGGAAAAAGTGTTATCCGATATAGGTCTGCATGGAGGAGATGTTCAAATCACAAAGGATTTTAAAAAGTCTACCAATGGCAAGGAGGTACCAATCAAGCCCTCTATTGGTGGTGTTAAGGCAAGAAGATTCTTGTCTCAACCCAAACACAGTAAGCAAGTAAGGCAAGGTAGAATAGTTTCAAAGATTAATTATGGATTGTGGAAGCAAGTCCATAATGTCGTGAAAGATCATGAGGCAAATGGGGAAGCACGAAATGTGAAGGCAGAGGTGTGGAGGTCTCTTGATCAACTCTTCATGTTATGTGACAAAGTAACATGGACAAAGAGTGATTACAAGAACTTTGAGGAGGCAATTAAACATTTTGGGAAGTCAATGAAAGACGCGTGAACAGCCTACAATATAACTCACTACATGGTAAGGTTCTGTCTTCTTCTTTTACTTAAGTGTGATCCTCTTTTTTTTATTACTTAGTATGCATTCTTATGTCTTACAGCATATCATCTACAACCACCTTCCCTATTTTGTCAAAAAGTATGGATGCCCAGCAATTTGGTCTACCCAAGGCATGGAGAAGTCTCACTACATGGCACGTAATGCATTTTTCAGACACACACAACACTATGGAGGGAGTCAAAAGGCAAATAGTCTAAAGGAAGTCTTCCAATGGTTTTACCGAGGCATACTACAGAGGCTGCATGCTAAAAGAAAAGTTGCTAGCTCCAAAGTCAAGCTTGCTTTTCTTCTAGCCCAAAAGTAAAGACGAAGACAAACTCTAGACAATTCAATGGCAGCACAGAGACATAGACAATGGAGGGAATCGAAGATATTTAGAAACCATAAATGGACAAGTAAACATGAATAGCAATTTGTAACTTATTGGTGTTATGTCCACATGTTTTCAAACTCAATCAATAGAATTTTTTTTTGTGGAACAAGTGACTCTTGGTGTTATGCCTATATGATTTGAGACTCCATCAACAGTATTTCTTTTGTGAAACATGTGATCTAAATGTAATACAATTTGTTCACAATTTCAATATATTGTTTGTTAAATATTTAATGACACCACTCTATCTATCCCAAGGACTTTGTACAAATCATTTCATCTTCAACTTATTGTTCATTTATACAAGATCATACCAGACATCAAAGACTTTGTACAAATTAGTTCAACTTCAATATCATGTTTGTGCTATATTTGATGACTAAATCCTATTTCTCCCAGGGCCTGCCGATCGGAACTCTCTTTTTGATCTTGATTGGAGCCTTTTTCTTCCTTATTGGCTTGATGTTGATTGTCTATTTATCAATGCTTGCCTCTATTGCTTGTCTGGGAGGGGTATCCTTTTCTTTAGCTGTCTCAACGTGTTCTTCTTCTTGGATTGTGTTGCCTGATGCAAATATGGGTGGCGCTTAAAACTTTATGAGCTTGTGTTTTCCATAGCCCTCCAGACATTTGGGCTCCTTAACACCACATGCTAATGCATAAGAAGCGTAAGAGAAAAAGTAAGAGGCCCTAGAGGCCTGCTTATTCACATAATCCCCAAATATATCTATGGCAGACAACCTCTCTATCAAAATGATCTTTTCCTTTTGCCATGAAAGATCATGTCCACCTAAAACCCTAGACAAACATTTTAAGAAGTAAACAATGGCTTCTCCATTGTTGCTCAACTGCCTATGGTAAATCAAGATCTTAGCACTGCCTAGATCATGAATATAATGAGCTAGGCTTGACAGTTTGCCAAACCCAGCTGGCCTGCTTCCACTTGTTCTCTGGAGGAATGTGTCATCCTCACCACTTGTAACAAGTCTTGCACACATGCATGAATGTGTTAGTATAAGACATGCGTGCGAAAGAGAGTCATAAAAGCATAATCCCTCAGTATACATGTAAAGACACAACCACGTACCTGCGCACTCTCCATATCCTGGGTAGTCATGCATGGTCCACATCAAGATACCCCTGACCAAAATATCATTGGTATGTCTAGGAGCTCTGGAAATATATCAGACTTGCACTCCTCTCCATAATATATGTAACTCCTCTATCAAAGGTGCCATGTACATGTCCATATTTTTTGCCTTGTACTTTCCTGGCACAAGTAGTGCAAGCATGAGGTGTCCCTTTTTTATTGTTAGCCATGGTGGGATATTGTAATTCACCACGACTATGGGCCATGTCGACCAAGATGTCAAGCGTAACCCGAAAGGATTCACGCTGTCCATGGCGAGCCCAAGATGTAAGTTGTGTGGCTCCCTCGCAAAGTTCGGCCACTGATTATCTATGTGCTTCCAAGCTGTACAATCTGCGGGAATCCTCAATGTGTCATCAGTGGACCGATGCGATGCATGCCACATCATCAACTTCGCTATGGATTTGCATCGGAACATGTGTTGTATTCTTGCAATGATGGGAAAGTGTCTCAAGACCTTTACCGGTATCCGCTCACCCTGCAAGTCATCTCTATATCGTTGTTCCCCACACTTTGGACAACTAGCCAAATCTCCATGCTCATGACGAAAGAGAATACAATCATTACGGCAAGCATGGATGGTATTATAATCCATACCCACCATTGTTAGCATCTTTTTCGCTTCATCTCTTGATGCGGGCATGGTATTTGGTGCAGGCAACATCTTCTGGAGCAACCTATGACAATTCAAACATACATAGGCTTCGAACAATGATGATTCGATATACACTATCCAAATGATGAGTCTTAAAACAAACATGATGATTCTCAAAACAAACAATATCCAAATAATGAGTCAAATTAATGCAAGAGCTAACCTCATTAAGGCCGAGACACTTGTATCCGACCACCCATACTTTACTTGCAGATTCAAGATTGAGAGACGAGCACGTAGTTTAGACATCCTAGCACCCTCGTACAATTGTGTTGATTGCAACTCTCACATTTTGACCTTAGACTCTGACATCACATGTACATGGGATGTAGTGCCCCTAAAAATGGAATCCATCATGTCGACCATACCCTCGTCATCATCCGGGAGACTATAGTCTTGCTCAAAGTGTGAAGGTATATGTGTACCCTCGTCACCCTCCTCATCCTATTTTAAGATTTCATGTAAATATAAGATCTTGTATTTCCTGGTATCCAATAAGACTGCGAACTTAAATAGCTTTGACTTACCAATGGTCCATCAACACGTGCAACACCAATGGTGGGTACTGGTTTGGGCTCCTCCCCATACATCTGCAAGTGGCACATGATAATACGATGTTGATGTCGTACTTCTCGCTTGCAATGAGTGCAATGATAGTATAACCTCTCCGTAAGCCACTTCGTGCTCCCCGGCGTTGGCGCATCATCGGACGAGCTTCCACTCGTCCCTTCCATCTACACTTATAAAATCACAACGTAAGTTGCAGGAAAATATATTAACAATTATAAAATAGCATCTATGAGATTCCCTCCATGTTAGAACAAAAAGTGACTTAAAGCATCGCTATTTAGTGACTTTTTGCTCTGTTCTAATTAAAAACATCGCTATATAGCGACGAAAAAGCATCGCTATATAGCGACGCTATGGGTTAAAACCCAAAACTCCCGTCGCGCGGCACTTTCTTTAGCAATCTCTCTAATCTTTCAAGTAACCAAGGCAATCTCTCCTCCCACCTATTTTCGATGACCGCTCACCTATTTCCGACAACTTCCCACTCTATTCTCCACTCCTCACCCTTCTCCTAGCTCTTGTACTCCCTCTCTACCCTTTTCCCTCTTTGGTTTCTTGAAAGGAAGTTCTTCAAGAGGTGAGCTTGTTTCAACAATGTAGGTTATTTGTTTGTTAGCTTTAGTTTTGTGAGTGCTTCTCCTTGATTTGCTAAACCTGTAAACTAGTTTTCATGCTTGTTTTCAAAGGATTAAAACAAAAAATGAGATTTCAAGAAAGAAAGAAGACTCACCTCTTCTAGTCTTTTTTGTATTTCTCTTCCTTCTCTTTCTCCTTGTCTCCTCAATCTCCTCCTTTCAAGAAGTTACTTTTGTAATCTCCTCCTTCCTCTAACATCTTATTTGAAAAATGGTATGTTTCCTCTCTTTTGTAGGGCTAGTCCAAAACATCGAGCGGGACGTACTATTTCAGGTAAATGCTTCCTCTTTTTTCCATTTATTATTTTTGTTATTTGCATTGGCCTGCAGCTAGCGCCTTAGCTGCAATGATGGGTGTAGGAACCCTCTCTTCCCCTCTCTTTCCTCTTCTTTCCCTCTTCTCTCCTCTTCTTTCCCTCCTTTCCTTCTTCTCTCCTTCAATCTCTTTCCTCCTCTTTTTCCCTCTTTCCTTTTCCTCTTCTTCTCTCTTTCTTTCCCTCTTTTTCCCTCTTTCCTTTTCTCTTTTCCCCTTCTCTTATGCTCATGCATAAACATAAGCATGAGCATAAGAGAAGGAGACATATGCTCATGCTTATGCTTATGCATGAGCATAAGAGAAGTAGACATATGCTCATGCATAAGCATGAGCATATGTCTCTTTTTTCGTCTTTTAACACTTATTTCATTAATTTTGGACTCATATGTCTACTTTTGGACTATTCCTTAAAATCCTTCCCAACTGAAAAGTTTACTTTATGAAACTGTCATTCGAGAATCCAAAGTTTACTTTCTGGCACTATCATTTTCACATAAGACATTTCAAAATATCTCTCTACAATGTTGTACAAATAATGCAAAAACTACTATTAAATCCTAAATTTGTATTTCTTGTTTATAAGAATCATATTCTTAAAATAAAAAA
Organism: Dipteris shenzhenensis; assembly: GCF_047967505.1. Classification (NCBI taxonomy): domain Eukaryota; kingdom Viridiplantae; phylum Streptophyta; class Polypodiopsida; order Gleicheniales; family Dipteridaceae; genus Dipteris; species Dipteris shenzhenensis. The sequence goes on along the minus strand of NC_141603.1, from coordinate 24,814,140 downwards.
TCCGAGTTATTAGTTTAAATCCATGAAAAACCATGCTATTGAGGATTCACAACATTTTAAAAATGTATACATAAGAGACCTGTAAGACTCTTTTTACTTTCAATGCAGAAAACTATAACACTCTTGAATATTCAAGAAATTAAAAGGTTTATATACACATGAGACATGATGGAAGCCTCTTTTGTACTCCAAAAAATAGCAATAGCTATGCTTGCAATTTTACATTATCATGTCATAAGTTTTACAACAAATATTGCTCTGGATGAGTCTTTGTACAAAGGATCTCCTGTGGCCTTTTCAATAATTTAAATTTTCCTTTACAATGAGTTTAGTACAAATGGGCGATCCAAACATTTGCTTGTTTGAATGTCCTTTTCTATCATGATCACAGAAATGAGCGATCCAAATATTTGCTTGTTCAGAATGTCCTTTCTATCGTCACTTGTCGCTTGGGTGCCATCTTCATTCACTCTCATCTGACAACCACCACCACCTTCACTCTTTCTCGATATTTGAATGGTGTTATCATGGGCATTCTTCATTTGCGCTATCTTTTTCTACTTCCTCCCGGGCGAGCATCTTTGTGAACTCTGTAATGTGCATAATAATTGGTTGCGGTAATTTTATTTTGTCTTCTACATCATACCCCATGTGCTTCTTTGTTTTCTTTGACCTTGATTTCCAGGATACTATGACTGTCTCTGTGGAAAGTCTTGAAATTGCTTCATGGTTTGGGACCCATTCCTTTTTCAAACAACTACTATACAATGTACTGTTATCTTGGTTCTCCTTCCTGCCCCTTGGCTCATACCATACCACTGTAAATGTTGTAGCTCTCCCCCGGTCATCCGTGCTCACGTCAACTACTTTCGCAACCCAAAACTTCACGTTCTCATGTTCATCATCCAATGGTCGAACTGCAACAAAACAATGGACATCTATGTCTATTTGTGGCATAAACTCTCTCTTCTTGGGTCCACAATATGGACGTGGGAGCAACGATTCAAACTCATTTTCAAAGAGACCACATGCTGGACGCAAGTCATTACCAACATTTGGCCAAAATAAAGGCCGTTCTGCCTTAATATCATCTTCTCGCATTTTTGCAAGGTCCTTTATCAATTGGTAGGTCTTGCTAATTACAACAGTAGTGTGTTCCTTCCAAGAGGGCTTCCAATCAGGAAATCTCCGGAGCATTTCCTCTTTGTATGCAATAAAAGCTTTTAAGCCTTCTATTTCACCTTTGGATTTCTCGCTGAATTCTTTTATAGGAGCCCATGTTGGATGCATTTCTTTGCTCGGGATTGAAGTTAAGAGAAAGTAAGGTTCTTCAGGTTCCCATTTTGTATCAAGAGAATAGTGTTGCCATTGCATCACTGGTTTTTCATCCTTTAAGAAAAATCGAAAATAGTGTGGAGCGCTATGACCAATCAGGGCATCACCACCTTTTTGTATGAAAGGTAGAATAAAGCTCTTCCAATCATACATCCTCTCAACCATTGAGCATATTGTTCCTTCCTTATGGCCACCAACTTGCCTCCCGCATTTTCTTATCAAGTCATCCATTGTCTCCATGTCCTTGTGTTTTAGTTCTCTTGAAACTGTGCTAAATACTTGATCGATATCCTCATGTGTGTGCCCAACCAACAAAAACCCAACTTCAATCTCATTGAAGATTCTATGAGCGATTAGCATTGAGCAAAATGCAAAGAAGAGTACATTCTTATTCTCTCGTCCGCAATTGTCTGATTGTATTCTCAAAGTTGCTGGTAGGTGACCTTTTTCTGCATGTACATTGTGAATTGCCTTCATAACGGATGTTACAACTTGATTGCTATCGTGTAGATGCAAGGAATCAATCCATATGTCTGCAAAAAACTTAAATCCGTGCACTAACACTCCACATAGATGTGTCTTTAAAAAGTATTTGCCTTGTAGCTTAGGTGGAGTGTTAACGAATCGAGGTAATGTTGTTGTATTTTGATCCATACCATCTACAATAATGCACATGTACTCATTTGGGTGAGAAATAGCTTGCTCCTTCCAAAATGCATATTTTATTCTAGAATGTCGAACAAGTCCATGATGAAATTCTATCTTTCTTTTGTAAGCTTCTTTTTGTTCTGGAGATGTTGCACTCTCAAGTGCTCGCTTTAGATCATCACAGTCGTTGCACTTTGACATTTTTTGCCTCTTTGGGATTTTAACATGTCCAAAGCTTTTTTTCCAAAGAGTATACAAAGTATGAAAAGATGCCGGTGCATGCCCTCTTTGCCTCTGTGTTTCTCCAATAGAGTTAAATACTTCTTTTTTGGTCAAACCTATCGGAAGATGCATTTCTGATAGATGGGGTTGCGGTAAAGCATTTTCATAAATGTAATCTTTCAAAATTGCTGTTGCCGCAACCGTTGAGGCTCTTGTTTTGGGCCTTCCTATGTTTCCATGAATGTTAAATTTAACTCCATACTTTGCTTTATTAGCCAAATTCCAATATGTGCCATGTGATAATCCTGTAATAATGCGATATGCATTATTGCATATACTTTTTCCATTTATAAGAGGCCTTATTTGATGTCCTGAACTTCGCCTTCTCTTATTATTTACAAGAAAGCAAGACAATCTCGTGAGTAGGTATTCATTTCTTCTGCTTCCTTTCCTTTGCCAGACATGTTCTCTACAACCCTTGATGTCATGTAAGTTAATGGATCACATACATGTATGCTTACAGCATGTAGATCGCATTGCTTTTAGCATAACATCTTCATTCATTACTCTTATTCTCTTTGGTTGCTTTTCTAGATCTGCCTGCACTCGTTGTCTTTTCATGCATCTGTATGTCCGTTTTGGGACCTTCTGTACATTCTTATTTGGATTTGTGTAGTTCTCCTTGTAAGATTTATTTGTCACGTTGTTTTCATGAGATGTTGCGTCCTTGATCTTATCACTCTGACAGTCAAATACTGAATATTCCTTTGTTGATGTCATCCTTGCTTTTGATACATTCGTCAAACCATTTGTAACATTTACAAGTTCACAATCAAAGTCAAACACCGAATAGTCCTTTGTTGATCTCATCCCTACTTTTGATACAATCGTAGAACCACTTGTCACAATGGCATTAGAGTGTCCCGAATGATCTTCAAACTCATCTATTCCTGAGAGAACATCACTCATTGATGCACTTTCTATGGATTTCATAACTCCATAGTCAGTGGTGATAGAGTGTCTAGAATGATCTTCAAACTCATCTATTCCTGAGAGAACATCGCTCATTGATGCACTTTCTATGGATTTCATAACTCCATAGTCTTGAAACTCCTCTACTCCAGAGAGAACAGTACTCATTATACTATCGTGCATGATTTCCATAATTCCATAGTTACCTGCTTTGACTCCAAGAACTTTATCAGTATCCATGAAGCCATCCATGCTTGAAGATATAACACTTTTGACATCTTTGCCCAAGTTCTCAATGTGCATGAACTCATCCACCCCGGATAAGGCATCACTTGTGAAATATTTTTCTTTCTCAGTACCAATGAACTCATCGACTTCTGATAAGACGTCAGTGCTATAGTTGAGTGCATTGGAATCATCCATCTCTGAAGGAATAGAGCTTGGTACATTGGCATATTCTTTCAATTCTTTGATGTTGTAGTATACATTATGTTTATCATTAAAAACCACATGCCGAGTCTTTCCAATCTTTAAAAATTGCATGCTCCATCTCAAATCCTTACCTACCTCATAGTAGGGACCATCCAATGACATTGAGTTATCATCCATACCATCATCAGTAACTTTTTGAATTCTCATCTGCGCAAATGTCCAGTGTTCAACTTGTTCAAATCCCAAGACTTGACCTTCTGCTACATACTTATTTGTAAATGATAACATTTGTAAAATATCTCCCACTCTAAAATCCAAAGATATGCACTTTGTATTCCTGATGACATGTGTTGGATAAGTCTCATCTCTGTCCCATGCAATAAATGCTTTGTTGGAAGTATTATAGGGCATAACATCTCCAAGGATTTCCATATCCCCACACTTATGCTTTAGCTCAACATGTGCACTAAGAATCCTTGATACGATAACCGCCACCTTATCTTCGCCAAGTCTTCTAAAGTGACAAATAGAATTTGGATCACTTTCATGGATTGTAGCAAATGCAACTACTTCTCTTTTGCAACATAAAATCACCTCCATCCCCGGAATAAATTTTGTAGCCATCTCCTTTGTGAGTTTCCTTTGCAAACAAGCTGTAACAACCATTATAAAGAACATTAGTCTCTTCTCAATAATCTACTTTATTAATGATTTAAAAATCCAGAACGTGTTTGAAAATTTAATTAGACACTAACCAATAACAACCGTAAACCAATAACAACCCTAAACCCTAAACCAAAACAACCCTAAATCCTAACCAATAACAACCCTAAACCCTAAACCAAAACAACCCTAAATCCTAACCAATAACAACCCTAAACCCTAACTCCCAAACCCTAAACCCTAAACCCTAACCCCCAAACCCTAAACCCTAAACTCTAACCCCCAAACCCCAAACCCTAACTCCCAAACCCTAAACCCCAAACCCTAAACCCTAACTCCTAAACCCTAAACCCTAACTCCCAAACCCTAAACCCTGAACCCTAAACCCTAAACCCTTAACCCTAACCCCCAAACCCTAAACCCTAACTCCCAAACCCCAAACCCTAAACCCTAACTCCCAAACCCTAAACCCTAAACCCCAAACCCTAAACCCTAAACCCTTAACCCTTAACCCTTAACCCTAACCCCCATCCCTAAACTCTAAACCCTAAACCCTAAACCCCTAACCCTAACCCCTAAACCCTAAACTCTAAACCCTAACCCCCAAACCCTAAACCCTAACTCCTAAACCCTAAATCCTAAACCCTAAACCCTAACTCCCAAACCCTAAACCCTAATCCCTAAACCTTAAACTCTAACTCCCAAACCCTAAACCCTAACCCCCAAACCCTAAACCCTAAACCCTAAACCCTAACTCCTAAACCCTAAACCCTAAACCCTAACTCCCAAACCCTAAACCCTAAACCCCAAACCCTAAACCCTAAACCCTAAACCTTAAACTCTAACTCCCAAACGCTAAACCCTACCCCCAAACCCTAAACCCTAAACCCTAACCCCCAAACCCTAAACCCTAAACCCTAAATCCTAAACCCTAAACCCTAAATCCTAAACCCTAACCCCCAAACCCTAAACCCTAAACCACCAAACTCTAAACCCTAACCCCCAAACCCTAACCCTCAAACCTTGAACCCTAAACCCTAAACCCTAACTCACCAAACCCCAAATCCTAAACCCAAACCACGAAATCCTAAACCTTAAATCCGATGAGTGTTTTCAAGTAATATCATTTATTTAAGTAATAGTTTTAATTAGAATTCATAAGTAATAGTGGAATTGATAGTTGGGAGGGTGGTAGTGGGAGAAAGGGAGAGTGGGAAAGTGGAGAAAGTAGTGTGGGAGGGTGGTAGTGGGAGAAAGGGAGAGTGGGAGAGGGAATGGGAATGGGGGCGGTGGGGGTGGGGGTGGGAGGATGGGAGTGGGAGTGGGAGAGGGAGTGGGAATGGGGGAGGTGGGGGTGGGAGTGGGAGAATGGGAGTGGGAGTGGGAGAGGGAGTGGGAATGGGGGAGGTGGGGGTGGGAGAATGGGAGTGGGAGTGGGAGAGGGAGTGGGAATGGGGGAGGTGGGGGTGGGGTGAGGGTGGGAGGATGGGAGGATGGGAGTGGCAGTGGGAGGGGTGGGGAGTGGGAGTGGGAGGATGGGAGTGGGAATGGGGGAGGTGGGGGTGGAAGTGGGAGGGGTGAGGTGGGAGGATGGGAGTGGGAATGGGGGAGGTGGGGGTGGAAGTGGGAGGGGTGGGGTGGGAGGATGGGGGAGGGAGTGGGAGTGGGGGAGGTGGGGGGGGTGGGAAAATGGGGAGTGGGAGTGGGAATGGGGGAGGTGGGGGGGTGGGAAAATGGGAGTGGGAGTGGGAGTGGGAGAGGGAGTGGGAGGATGGGAGTGGGAGGGGTGAGGTGGGAGGATAAGGGTGGGAGAATGGGAGTGGGAGTGGGAATGGGGGGGAGGGGTGGGGGTGGGAGGATGGGAGTGGGAGTGAGAGGTGTAGGTGGGAGGATGGGAGTGGGTGGGAGAATGGGAGTGGGAGTGGGAATGGGGGAGGTGGGGGTGGGGTGAGGGTGGGAGTGGGAGGGGTGGGGTGGGAGGATGGGAGTGGGAGAGGGAGTGGAAATGGGGAAGGTGAAAGAATGGGCATGGGCGTGGGCGTGGGAGTGAGAATGGGGGAGGTGGGGTGGGAGGATGGGGGTGGGAGTGGGAGTGGGAATGGGGTGGGAGTGGGAATGGGGTGGGAGGATGGGAGTGGGTGGGAGAGAGAGAGAAGATAATCTAATAGAGAGGCCAATGGGAGAGGAGATAATGTTATAGAAGGACCAATGAGAGAGAAGCACTTAAAACCCTAGTTTTTCTTATATATACTCTCCTTCTCTCATTGTTTCTCTCATTTAACAAGGAAGAGCAAGAGGAGAAGCAAAAAGAGGAGGAAGAGCAAAAGCAAGCACAAGCAAGCACAAGCATCGATTTCAACTTTTTTCCAGGTACTTTTTTTAAAATTTGTATTCTTTGAAATTTTATTATAGAGAGAGAAAAGTGAAGGAAAGATTTTTAGAGAGAGAAAAGAAGAGAGAGAGTCTTGCTGCCTCGGCAGCAAAAGAGAGAGAGAAAGAGAGAGGGAGAGAGAGGAGAGAAGGGGGGGGAAAGAGAGGGGAGAGAAAGGGAGGGGGGAGAGAAGGGGGAGGGGGGGAAGAGAGGGGAGAGAGAGGGGAAGCCGCGAGGGGGGGAGAGAGAGAGGGGAGGGGGAGGCCGATGCCGCGGCAGCGCAGAGGGGGGGAGGGAGGGGAGGGAGAGGGGAGGGCGGCGAGAGAGGGAGGGGGGACGGGGAGAGAGAGGGGGGAGAGGGAGGGGAGGGGGCCGCTGCCGCTGCCGCGGCAGCGAGAGAGGGGGAGGGGGGGGGAGAGGGAAGGGGGTGGGGGGGAGAGGGGGGGGGCGGCGAGAGAGGGAGGGGGGGCGGGGAGAGAGAGGGGGGAGAGGGAGGGGAGGGGGCCGCTGCCGCTGCCGCGGCAGCGAGAGAGGGGGAGGGGGGAGAGGGAAGGAAGGGGCGGGGGCAACGAGAGAGAGGGGAGGGGGGGGAGAGGGAAGGGGGGGGCGGGGGCAGCGAGAGAGAGGGGAGGGAGAGAGAGAGAGAGGGGGGGGCCGCTGCCGCTACCGCGGCAGCGAGAGAGGGAGGGAGGGGAGAGAGAAGGGGGGGCGGCGAGAGAGAGGGGGGAAAGGGAGGGGAGGGGAGGGGAGGGGGAGAGAGAGAAGGGGGGGCCGCGGCCGCTGCCGCGGCAGCGAGAGAGGGGGAGGGGGGAGAGGGAAGGGGGGGCGGGGGCAGCGAGAGAGAGGGGAGGGGGAGAGAGACAAGGGGGGGGCCGCTGCCGCTACCGCGGCAGCGAGAGGGGGAGGGGGGGGAGAGGGAAGGGGGAGGGGGGGCGGGGGCAGCGAGAGAGAGGGGAGGGGAGAGAGAGAGGGGGGGCCGGTGCCGCTGCCGCGGTAGCGAGAGAGGGAGGGGGGGGAGAGAGAGAAGGGGGGGCGGCGAGAGAGAGGGGGGAGAGGGAGGGGAGGGGAGGGGGAGAGAGAGAAGGGGGAGGGGGCCGCGGCCGCGGCCGCTGCCATGGCAGCGAGAGAGGGGGAGGGGGGGAGAGGGAAGGGGGGGCGGGGGCAGCAAGAGAGAGGGGAGGGGGAGAGAGAGAGAAGGGGGGGCCGCGGCCGCTGCCGCGGCAGCGAGAGAGGGGGAGGGGGGGGAGAGGGAAGGGGGGGAGAGAGAGAAGGGGGAGGGGGCCGCGGCCGCTGCCGCGGCAGCGAGAGAGGGGGAGGGGGGAGAGGGAAGAGGGGGCGGGGGCAGCGAGAGAGAGGGAGGGGGGCCACGGCCGCTGCCGCGGCAGCGAGAGAGGGGGAGGGGGGGAGAGGGAAGGGGGCGGGGGGCGGGTGCAGCGAGAGAGAGGGGAAAGGGAGAGAGAGAGAGAAGGGGGGGCCGCTGCCGCTGCCACGGCAGCGAGAGAGGGAGGGGGGGAGAGAGAGAAGGGGGGGCGGCGAGAGAGAGGGGGAGAGGGAGGGGAGGGGAGGGGGAGAGAGAGAAGGGGGAGGGGGCCGCGGCCGCTGCTGCGGCAGCGAGAGAGGGGGAGGGGGGGAGAGGGAAGGGGGGGGCGGGGGGGTAGCGAGAGAGAGGGGAGGGGGAGAGAGAGAA